>NC_137862.1:6898303-6920803 GCF_963924005.1 Protomyctophum bolini | reverse complement strand
GCCCCTACATGAAGAACCTCTACAGCCCCTACATGAAGAACCACTACAGCCCCTACATGAAGAACCACTACAGCCCCTACATGAAGAACCACTAAGCCCCTACATGAAGAACCACTACAGCCCCTACATGAAGAACCACTAAGCCCCTACATGAAGAACCACTACAGCCCCTACATGAAGAACCACTACAGCCCCTACATGAAGAACCACTACAGCCCCTACATGAAGAACCACTACAGCCCCTACATGAAGAACCACTACAGCCCCTACATGAAGAACCACTACAGTCCCTACATGAAGCCAGAGAGGTCTCCCATATGGGGTTCGGCCAGCCGGATGGATGGATGGATGGATGGATGGATGGATGGGTGGGTGGGTGGGTGGGTGGATGGATGGATGGGTGGGTGGGTGGGTGGGTGGGTGGGTGGGTGGGTGGGTGGATGGATGGATGGATGGATGTGGCTCAGACCTGGTTCATGCCTCTGGGCCCATATTGTCATCAGCCCACCTCCTCCGGTTCCAGCCTGTTCACGGAGCCGCTGACGTAACGGACACAGAATACACTTTCTTCCAGCTCCTATTATCTATCTCTCTCACCCCTGGCGTTCGTTCTCATTAGCACGGTTAAATATTTCTCTACCATATTGGTTGCTGCTCCAGGCTATACTGTATGTGCAATACACGTTTATGATGTATGGCTGGGTGATGTCAACAAAATAGAATATCACAATGTCTTTTGACCAAATAACCTCAATATCAATATCGTGACAATATCCTATTGTTTCTATGTTCCAAAACAGCGAAAATACCAAGATGTATACCAAGATGTACCAAGATAACAACATTGTGAGCTTGAGCATCTGCTATTTTCATTGTTATTCATTTTGAGCGGTGCCAAGCGCTCCCAGTCTGAACCGGGCCGGCCCCCCATGGGCGCGTTCCTGGGGGTCTGGATGTTGTGCAGGGGACCCCCCCCCCCACGGGGACCCCCTACACGGTACAGTTGCACCGCTCACTTCACACAGGTGTGATTGTTTTAACCATAGAGAGGCGGTTTGTGGGAGAGAAGGAGTTTGATGAAATCTCAGTCCTGTTTTTGCTTGTTCATGCACTGCTCTAACCCCACCTCGCTACACAAGCCAACTAATTAAGATCAGCGATGATGGGCTCAGCTGGAGTCAATATTTAACATAAGTCTTAGGCGTCTTTATTAGTAGCACTGAGCTGACGAAGGGAGCAACAGGGCTTTCAAGTGGTCCCCTTCTTAAAATGCTAATTAACGAGTGGGGGCGGATATACTGTCCACAGTATGAGTCCGTATGTGGGCTTATTTGCATGTGGCTCATGAAGTGGCTTGTTCTGTTGGAGAGAATTGAGTGTTCTTCTCGCACACCCACCACTAGCTTAATTTGGCAACTTGTCCACACTAGCACATCTAAGTGAGCTATCCTCTTCTATATGCTGTACAGTAGAGTACAGTACAGTACAGTAGTGTACATTAGTGTACAGTAGAACCTTGTACTGTTACGTATGTTCCTATAAAGCACAACGGGACGTTGGTAGATGTTTGGGTTGTGTAGATACCTTGCTGTGATGCAGGGCTGGACTGAGACAAATATTCAGCCCGGACATTTTCACGGTATTTGGCCCAGACTGGCCCACCCACCACAACCAGACTGGCCCACCCACCACAACCAGACTGGCCCACCCACCACAACCAGACTGGCCCACCCACCACAACCAGACTGGCCCACCCACCACAACCAGCACGCAGATACTCTACTGACTTTTCAGGTCGAGGCCCATATTACAAATACTTGAAATACAAGCCCTTAAACACCACCACATTTACAGTAGCCTACAACATAAATGATACACAACCAACTAATTTAACATTTGGCCCAGACCGGCCCACCGGAGGGTCGGCCCACCGGGCCTATGGCTGGTACCAGTCCACCCCTGCTGTGATGTGGCTTGGATTCCAAAAAAATGTATTGACTTTCACTGAACAGTGAAACAGCTCTAGCTGTCAAGGTCACTCTGCATGGAACCAAACGCAAACAAACACTACCACAATTTTGTTAAAGGAAAAACTATAACTTTGTGTTTGATTTTTACTGTTTACAAAATAGCTAAATCAAAATTAAGTTGACATTATTGATATTGGCAGAATTGGCTTCGTTTGTGCTAAAAGTTTGAGACCCGTTTCACCATACAATGAGGTGACTATTTTGGATCATCATTTTCTAATCAACGGAGCAATGGAACAAGATATGTCTCCAAGTTACATCACAGCAAAGGTAACTACACAAGTGAAACCTCTACCAAAGTGTCATTGTACTTAACAAATTTCAATTCTTATACACTGATACATTAACATTCCAGATTTTACTGTGAGACAATAAGAGTAAAAACCCAAACTGTTGTTCCATTCTGGTACAAACAATATTATTTCTGTGTAATATACTGTAGTGTATTACACTCTAATAGGTCATAATTCATAACATATTCAAATTCTACTACGTTTTTTTTTGGGGGGGGGGGGGGAATTGAAAATGCGGCTTATAGGTGGTTAATTCCTAAGAAATACACCCCTCAAATCTCCTGAAATCATTCAGCTATGCAAAGGTAAGGGTTATAATGCTGAGTGCAATGACAATTAAGCAAAAAAAATAATAACAATGTGGTCATGATTTTGCCCCCTATAGCTTGGCCAGAACTGGGATGTTTTTCCTTCATAAGAGCAATGGTATAGCTTCTAACCCATGCCCACAGGGAGTTAGTGCACTTGTGTTGAAAAATGGTGCTCTCTGAAACACCCCCCCCCCCCTTCTTCCCATGCACACACTGCACGCTATCTCTAATACATATAGACACTGTTTTATAGGGTCATTCTGCTCAGCCCTCTGCTCATTAGCCACTGAAAAAAAAAGAAAAAAAAACATAACTCCACTTTCCATGAAAAAAAAAAAATGAAACAAAGTGCGCATTGATCAGGGTGATCAATGGAGGATCAATAACCTAAACCCTCATCATTCCCAGCGCAGCATAATTACAGCTGAGATATGGTCGTCATCACTAAAATCAAACACAGGGCCAGGCTAATTGGAGGCAGGCTATTGCTTTAGCCCATTCTGTACGGGAACCCGTTTTGGTGTTAGCATCGTGTTATGCTTTAGCTATTGAAAAACAGCAGATCTACAAGCTCATAGCGCGCCACCGAGTGGCGCGCTACGAGCTTGTAGGTCTGCTATTTTTGAAAAATCGAAGAACGACTGATATTTTTTTAATCTGATCTCAGGTCAGAATGGGTTCATCAGACCAGTGTGTGTCCAGTGGAAACCTCGTATGAATCTGATCTCAGGTCAGAATGGGTTAGTCACGCTGGTAAAAAGCTTTTTTCCCGGGCCCTCTGAAAGACGGGGCATTGGTGGAGCTTCCCTAAAAATAACCGCTCATGCCATTAGCCAGTGTCATCATGGAGGTCGCTGCCTGCGTTGGAGGACATCTAATACAGGGCACCGCAACCTTCTACTACAGGAGCAGTTTGGATGTAAAATGGACATAATATACTGTATGTTTTGGAACGTATCTGTGCCACCACCGTATAGCTTTTTAACCACATCAACCATCATTTTATACTTTAGCTATTCAAAAAATAGCAGATATATACACACTCATAGCGTGGCACAGAGTGCCGCGCCATGAGCTTGTATATCTGCAAAAGAGAAATAGCCTTTTTAACTCACATATTTGCTTCTGGGAGGTCCCTGGAACAATTATATTCAGATGAGGGTTGGCAGCCGAATACAGATAATTTTTGGAGTCCTTGGCATGAAAAAGTTTGAGAACAACTGCTATAGAAACATAGGTTTTTCATTGATTTAGATTCTAAATCAATGAAAAACCTATGTTTCTATAGCAGTTGTATTATAGCAGTATTGATTAGATTCTACTAAATGATCTTCTACATTTTAGAAGAACATTTAGTAGAATCTAATCAATCTGTATGGTAGAGTATGTTAACAATATAACTATCACATCTGCAGTGGTTGAAAGAAGAAGAGATGAAATACCCTCAGAACATATGTGGATGGCCCAAATAATGTCAATACTACCACTGGAGAGACTCAAGTATGAAACACAAAATAAGGCAGATGTATTTGTGGAGGTATGGACCCCCTTTTTAAATCATATTGAAGAGCGCATTTGACTCTGTTTAGGACGGAACCCACCTCAACGTGCACACATACATTATACAACCCATGTACCACTTGGAAACTATTATTTATTAGCTATTTTTCATTTTATTTTAATTATTTAGTTCTATTTGTTTTCCTTGTTTATTCATTGTTGTTTTTATGTAAGTAACTGTCTTGTATGTAAGTCTGCTGTTTGTCCTTGTGTCTATGTAAAGAAAACCCTCAAAATAAATAATATAAAAAAAGAAAAAAAAAGAAACAAGGTCTCCCTACTCGTCCATTGAGGAATGTAGACCCTGATGTAGTACGGTAGGAGTGTAATAGGGTAGGACACCTAGTGGTTGGCAGTCAATAAAGTTATTTGAAGCGGACATGCACACCGCATTGGTCACTAGACGTTGCCGTCATCTTTACTGCAGTTCGGACATTGTTGCAATTACCTTTCCCTTCCGATCGGGCAGAGACATAAAACGCGGGGGGTTGCAGCTTTAAGATCACCATTAAGCACTTTTTATTGGACAGCTTGTGATCAGAATGTATTAATGTCCCGGAGGAGTGTCCTTATTACATAGTTTCTTGCTGACCTCTGTTAAGCATCGGTCGGGGGGGAAAAAAAGAAGATGCCAATTTCCACTCATCGTCAAGGTATGGAGGTGAGCCTGGTGCACGAAGGCTTCACCCTGGATGGCATCGTAGCCACGCAGGCTTGCCAAGCTGCCCTGCTGGCCTCATTGCCCACACCGTACACACCGTACGTACATACACACTGTTAAATCGTGCACAAAGTCTCAAACTATACTTCAAAGGCTACCACTTTCCCTCTTCCTGTTTATTGATTCAATGGACCTCTTGTTCAGTAATTGTGCGGTAAATCAAGCATGGTGAACACTAATCTCAACCCTGGGAGGAAAGTGTTAAAGGCAAAAACCTGCTGAAAAGTGCATAATTAAGGTGCTGTGTTCAGCCAGGAGAGAGAGAGAGAGAGAGAGAGAGAGAGAGAGAGAGAGAGAGAGAGAGGACACATCCCTCCCTCCCCTCTCACATTTCTCACTAGCTGCCTGCCTGCACAGCCAGAGGGAGGAGGGAGTGGGCTTGGCAGAGGAAGCAACGGAAGTGTATACAGTTTCTAACCACCTCCCTCTCTCGCTCTCTCTCTCTCTCTGTCCTCTCCGTCTCTCTGTCTCTGCCTCTCTCTGTCTCTCTCTCTGCCCCTCTCTCTGCCCCCCCCCCCCCTCTCTCTCTCTCTCTCTCATCTCTCTCTCTCTCTCTCTCTCTCTGTCTCTCTCTCTCTCCCCCAATGCATTCTCAACCAAAGCGCCGGGGGCGCCACGCTTGTAAAGTAACCACAGCCCCTTTGAGTGCGTCTTGTATTTACAAACGGAGGTATGTCAGAATCAAAGGCATTACCACATGACACAACACATTAAACAGTCAACAAATTGACAATTTATAGACTGCATACAGTACGGTAGATTGTATGAGCGTTGCATACAACACAGGAGCTCGACTATGACTGTCGGATTAAGTTATGCTAGCGAGAGAGGCGAACTTACCTAGACCAGAGAAGAGGACTGGCGAGTCCCGCTGTGTCAGATCCCTCCCTTCTCTATCTCTTCCCTCTCAACACACACACACACACACACACACACACACACACACACACGCGCGCACACACACACACACACACACACGCACACACACACAGCTCAGGCTGTACTCCAGGTGGAGACAGCTATCACGTTCCTATCTACTTCCTGTTTGTGTGGACACTCCTCCCCCTCATTCTCTCTCTCTATACTTACACTTAATTACTGTTTTTTTCTGAGCTAATTCTCCACAGAGAACTGTAACTGTAACTGTAACTGTAACACTGCATGTCTGCCCTCCATATTCAGAGAGAAATAAACCTGCAGCCTCCTGGTTGGATCTAGCAGCTTCTCTCTCTCTCTTTCTCTCTCTCTCTCTCTCTCTCTCTCTCTCTCCTCTCATCCCTCTCTTTTCCTTAGTCTCCCGTCCTGACTCTCTCCCTGTGTTGCTGTTCTTCTTGCCTATAATCTCACCTCGCAGTTTTTTATTTCGCCCTCATCAGCAGGCAGGGAACTAAAAATAAATGATAAATGGGAACATGATATTTTAAAGTCTTATGCCCTATCTGTTCTTACAAGGAATAATGGGGTAGTTAATCCTGCAGATCCCCCCCCCCCCACCCCCCGCCCCCCCCACCCACCCCTCTCAAATTGATTAATCAGCACATGCTGGACAATCAGATAAATGATTAATATTCCCCCAGACCTGTGGTCAGACAGTTATACCCCCTGAAACCATCAGTAATAATTCAGTAACCCTCTCCCGGACCACGGGCTAGCTGCCGCTAGTCAGCCTCACTCAGCATCAGCAGCACCCTGATGTCCCAACGCTCTGCTCCAGATACTCAGACACACACACACCAGGTGCATGGAGGTAGTCTGCAGTCTCCTGTATGCAGAACAGACTACAGCTGCTTTTACCTGGGCAGACTCGCACTTCTAGAGATACCTTCATGCAATCTTATAAGCCTGATTTATACGGGGTTGTGTTTTGGTGCGCCCATGTTGTCGCATACCCAAAATAGCTTAACCCATTTTGGGGGCGGGAACCCCTTTTGGTGTTATGCATTATGTTATGCTTTAGCTATTGAAAAATATCAGATCTACAAGCTCATAGCGCGCCACCGAGTGGCGCGCTATGAGCTTTGTAGATCAAAATAGCTTAATATCTCTTTGTTGCACAAGCAAGACTAACCCTAACAACTAGGCATAAATCAGGCATCGGTGGTGAGGGCAACGACGATAACCGTCTGGACCAGAGTTGTTTACATTTATCCGCTATAATAAATCCAACGTACCGTCACGTCAATACGACACAGAACAGGATGTTCTAGTTTCATCTAGCATGAACAATCATGCATTCACATGTTGTGTATACAAACAAATACAAAAGCAGCTCATAATCGGGATAGAAACGAGAGAGGGGGATAAATAAAGAGATAGCTCAAGAGCGCCACAACATGCACCGTCCGACGCTGGTGTTATGTAAGCGCTGAGGTGGCGTGCAGCAGATAAAACAGCGTGCCACGGACGGTACCCGCCAGGTTGGCCACCGACCGCCGCGTAGCCTCGGCCTGCGGACCAGATGTCCCCAGACAGACAGACAGACACACGGACAGGCTGTTTAGTAGCGGCTCTCCCATGATGCTTCACCCTGTCCTCCTGATGGATCCCCTGTTTATTCAGCTATTTTTAGGACAAAAGGGGGGTGGGGGGGGGGGGGGGGGGGGGGGGGGGGGGGGGGTGATCTCCATTCAGAAACGCTTTCTTTTCTCTCCCATTACCCCACACTGCTCTCTCCCTCCCACGGAGGTCAGCGAACAGCCGCGTTTGTGGCCCTGCCTGCATCTGCCAGCTAGAACTGTTATTAATCAAGGGGCGAAGGGCCAGAGGCAGCAGAGAGAGACGGCCCTCACTCCCCCACACTTGCCCCCCCCGGCCGGGCAGGGTTTGGGGTGGTGGTGGTGGGGGGGGGGGTGACGACATGGCGTGGGGGGGGGGGGGGGGGGGGGGGAGGTAAACACTGCACTGTAAGGTGTGGAATGTCTGTCCTGCTCGGTGGGCAGCGGGCCCAGAGGGTGCTCAACAGTATGTCTGGGGGTGTGTATCTCTGCCTCCCGCCTGCACTTTAGATACATGAAACTGTCCCACACCAAGTGAACACGAACGCACGCACGCACGCACACGCACGCCTCCCACTGCCTGCCCATACCCCATACACACACAACCCCGCGCCAGCCAGCCTGGCCCCCTCACTATATGCTACTACATATCCCTGTAACCCCTCCTCCTCTCTGCCATACAGGAGGACTGGCCTTTGTGTGCATGCTGGTGACGGTGTCGGACCGGCTGGCTGCCTGAATCAGCAGCATGTGCAGCTGTCTGCTCTGCTCTGACTCCTCTACTGTCCTGCTCTGCTCTGCTAGCAGGACACACTGACTCCTCTACTGTCTGCTCTGCTCTGCCTCCTCTACTGTCTGCTCTGCTAGCAGGACACACTGACTCCTCTACTGTCTGCTCTGCTCTGCCTCCTCTACTGTCTGCTCTGCTAGCAGGACACACTGACTCCTCTACTGTCTGCTCTGCTCTGCCTCCTCTACTGTCTGCTCTGCTAGCAGGACACACTGACTCCTCTACTGTCTGCTCCTGCTCTGACTCCTCTACTGTCTGCTCTGCTCTGCTAGCAGGACACACTGACTCCTCTACTGTCTGCTCTGCCTCTGCTAGCAGGACACACTGACTCCTCTACTGTCTGCTCTGCTCTGACTCCTCTACTGTCTGCTCTGCTCTGCTAGCAGGACACACTGACTCCTCTACTGTCTGCTCTGCTCTGACTTCCTCTACTGTCTGCTCTGCTAGCAGGACACACTGACTCCTCCTACTGTCTGCTCTGCTCTGACTCCTCTACTGTCTGCTCTGCTCTGCTAGCAGGACACACTGACTCCTCTACTGTCTGCTCTGCTCTGCTAGCAGGACACACTGACTCCTCTACTGTCTGCTCTGCTCTGCTAGCAGGACACACTGACTCCTCTACTGTCTGCTCTGCTCTGACTCCTCTACTGTCTGCTCTGCTCTGACTCCTCTACTGTCTGCTCTGCTATAGCAGGACACACTGACTCCTCTACTGTCTGCTCTGCTCTGACTCCTCTACTGTCTGCTCTGCTCTGACTCCTCTACTGTCTGCTCTGCTCTGCTATAGGCAGGACACACTGACTCCTCTACTGTCTGCTCTGCTCTGCTAGCAGGACACACTGACTCCTCTACTGTCTGCTCTGCTAGCAGGACACACTGACTCCTCTACTGTCTGCTCTGCTATAGCAGGACACACTGACTCCTCTACTGTCTGCTCTGCTCTGCTAGCAGGACACACTGACTCCTCTACTGTCTGCTCTGCTATAGCAGGACACACTGACTCCTCTACTGTCTGCTCTGCTATAGCAGGACACTCTGACTCCTCTACTGTCTGCTCTGCTAGCAGGACACACTGACTCCCTTTCTACTGTCTGCTCTGCTAGCAGGACACACTGACTCCTCTACTGTCTGCCTCTGCTAGCAGGACACACTGACTCCCTCTACTGTCTGCTCTGCTATAGCAGGACACACTGACTCCTCTACTGTCCTGCTCTGCTCTGCTAGCAGGACACACTGACTCCTCTAACTGTCTGCTCTGCTATAGCAGGACACACTGACTCCTCTACTCGTCTGCTCTGCTCTGCTAGCAGGAGACACACTGACTCCTCTACTGTCTGCTCTGCTAGCAGGACACACTGACTCCTCTAGTGTCTGCTCTGCTAGCAGGACACACTGACTCCTCTACTGTCTGCTCTGCTAGCAGGACAACACTGACTCCTCTACTGTCTGCTCTGCTAGCAGGACACACTGACTCCTCTACTGTCTGCTCTGCTAGCAGGACACACTGACTCCTCTACTGTCTGCTCTGCTAGCAGGACACACTGACTCCTCTACTGTCTGCTCTGCTAGCAGGACAACACTGACTCCTCTACTGTCTGCTCTGCTAGCAGGACACACTGACTCCTCTACTGTCTGCTCTGCTAGCAGGACACACTGACTCCTCTACTGTCTGCTCTGCTAGCAGGACACACTGCACTGACTCCTCGGGACGATGGAGAGGGCTGCTATATTTCCCACACTCACTCCAGAGGGCCACATTGCAAATTACTGACGTAGCAAAAATATAGCCAATCTACAAGCTCAAAAACGTTTTGATCTTGTATATCAGCAATTTTTGCTATACCATAAGTCATTTTTATTTAATTTCAAATGCTTTTTAAATGCCCTTTAATTATAGAAACTATTACCTTCATTCATTTAACTAAATACAAATATATTGTACGTAAAAAAAAAAAAGACAATAACATTATTTTCAATACTACTATTAATTTAATGTATTAAGTATTTAAAGCGGGTCATGTTTTTGCATGTTTGGAATTGTAACAGCTGAAATCAATAACATAACATATCAGTATTCCAAAATTAACCATGAGGGCCACATTAACCCATTCTGAACGGGAACCCATTTTGGTGTTTGCATCATGTTATGCTTTAGCTATTGAAAAATAGCAGATCTACAAGCTCATAGTAGAGGAGAATCTGATCTCAGGTCAGAATGGGTTCATCAGACCAGTGTGTGTCCAGTGGAAAACCTCGTGTGAATCTGATCTCAGGTCAGAAATGGGTTAAGTGAAGGTGGGGGGCCGTATGTGGCCCCCGTGCGGGCAGTTGCCCAATTATGTATATGTATATGTATATGTATATGTATATGTATATGTATATGTATATGTATATTATGTATATGCTCTAGTGCACCGCTGCTGCTGGCTTATATGCCACTACATTGTACTACACTATACTGTACAATGTAAGACGCGCAAACGCGGGAAGCGAACGCAGCTCGTACATATGGCTGAGTCATGGTGACGTAACAGCGGGGACAGACACTTGCATCAATCACAAACAAATCACTCAGCTCCATATATTATGGGCACAAAAGCGGGACAGACAGACACACAGACAGACACACACACAGACATGATCTGCTATAGGTCTCATAGTAAGTGCTCACTGCGTTCGCAATCACTGCGTTCACTGCTGCTATACATATACACTACAACCACTACAACCACTACAATATACACTACAACCAGCGCAGGGCCCACACAGCTCAGAAAGCCAACTGGCCCTCGCAAGGGTTCATGCATGCCGAGAAGGAGGGGGGGGGGGGGGGGGGGCAACCAGTAGTGTTTGAGAACCTTTGGACGACGTCGTTGCAACTATGAGAACCTGGACGCGAAAAACAAGGAGGGCAAGACCAAGTCTTAACCCATTCTGATCTGAGATCAGATTCATACGAGGTTTCCACTTCATGGACACAACACTGCTCTGATTAACCCATTCTGACCTGAGATCAGATTCTAAAAAAAAAAAATGTCAGTCGTTCTTCGATTTTTCTAAAATAGCAGACCTACAAGCTCGTAGCGCGCCACTCGGTGGCGCGCTACGAGCTTGTAGATCTGCTATTTTTCAATAGCTAAAGCACGACATGATGCTATAACACCAAAACGGGTTCCCGTTCAGAATGGGGTTAAAACCACGAGAGGCCATTGAACGCTCTCGCCAATAATATCGCTTATGATATACGGCGTTGTCTTTAATAAGGTATGAGTGCAGTGTGTAGGGCGGGCGGCGTTGTGAAAACCCCCCCCCCCCCCCCCCCCTCGCTTTTATATAACCGTTACAGTTCGCTTTGATCCCGTCTCTTTGCTCCACTGTTTATAAATCAGCCACACAAATATTTATGAGCGGAACGAGGAAAATGGCTGGTCTGGTTTGTATCTCGCCGCACCCCCCCCCCTCCCCTCTCTCTCTCTCTGTGGCTGATGTGTAGATGAGGCCACCACAGATGCACAGCGAGTGCATCGGCCCCGGGCCACATTCATCATATCTGCTCTCTCTCTGTCTCTCTGTCCCTCCCTGGCTATTGTTGTGCTGCAGCCCACGAGCTGCAGGCTTATAAGCCTCATTCTCATTTATATACTTCCTCGTACGCAGGTGTTGCTTATACCAAAGAACCCCCCCCCCCACCACCCCCCAAGTTTCATCATTTGTATACCTTCACATTGAGACACTAAACCAGGGGTCTATACCTTCGTGCATATGTGACAGACTCCAGCAAAAAAGGGCCTCAACTCGATTTTTACAGATTACAGATTATTACAGATTATTAAAGTACAGAATGTAAGCTTTCATATGATGTATCATTCAATGAAGGAGATATGACCTGCATCTAAAACTTGTTGAAACAGATAACAGATACAGATGCAAAGTAGAGAATTTGCCCTCCAAAGATTCCTCAGATTTTAGCACCTCTGGAATGGTTGTGACAATAGATGAATAGAGATGGCTTCTGGGAGGTTCCTGGAACAACATATTTTCAGATGTCCCTTGACATGAAAATGTTTGAAACGACTGTCACAGAAACATGGGGTTTTTCCAGAAAACTCTCAGGATTTAGAAGACATTTGTATAGAATCGACATCAGGTCAAAATGGGTTAAAATGACAAAAAAGTGGCCGCCCAATGCACACCAACAGCCAAAGTGATGTAATGTTGTAATGTTGTAATGTTGTAAAGGTAATGTGGGCCGGCGCACGTCAGCACAAACAAGTGCACACGCTATAAGTCCGAAGCGCTAAGTGCACGACACGCGTTTGTGCACTGTGAGTGTTTGGCTAGCTAGTTCATCACTAGTTCATCTGTTAACTAAAGCTCAATACGTTTATACAGTCAATAAGTATTGCCTCTCCTCCTTTGCCTTTTAACCCACCTTGTATCTGTTCTCCTGCCAAGCACACACACACAATGGGACAGGAGCCACAGCTCCACCGGATCCATACGCTCTAATTGCTCCCCCCAGCCCTGACCTCTGCTCCGGATCACTCTCTGATATACAGCGTCTCTATTAGGCCGGTGGAACTAGGTAAATATGCTTCTAATGACCCTCAGTTCTAACGACACCGTTGAAAATGGAGCAAAAAGAGGAAAAAAAATCAATCCCCTCCTTTTGTCCTTCGTTGACTCTATTAGTTCATTTTTTTTTATCTGATGTTGGATTTCAAAATATGTTGAAGAGAGATTAGGCTGGTTGGAATGGACCTGGACTGGATGGACCTGGACACATCAGGTCCGTTCTGATGGTACAGAAGAGATTATGACTCAACGAACAGGTCAAAAGTAAGTATAATGTTCAACACTGTATAGCTTGACTGTCCTTTTAAATAACAAATAGTCTCCGAGAGGGCTGACGTGACGAGTCAGACAAGCCTTTATCTTTAGATGGTTGATCATTTTGAGAGATAAGACTGATGAATGAAATTGATTTAGCCACACAGGAGCTAAAACACATGGAGCTGAACACATGGAGCTGAACACAGGAGCTGAACACAGGAGCTGAACACATGGAGCTGAACACAGGAGCTAAACACATGGAGCTGAACACAGGAGCTAAACACAGGAGCTGAACACAGGAGCTGAACACAGGAGCTAAACACATGGAGCTAAACACATGGAGCTGAACACAGGAGCTAAACACATGGAGCTGAACACAGGAGCTGAACACAGGAGCTAAACACATGGAGCTGAACACAGGAGCTGAACACAGGAGCTAAACACATGGAGCTGAACACAGGAGCTGAACACATGGAGCTGAACACAGGAGCTAAACACAGGAGCTAAACACATGGAGCTGAACACAGGAGCTAAACACAGGGAGCTGAACACAGGAGCTAAACACAGGGAGCTGAACACAGGAGCTGAACTCAGGAGCTGAACACAGGAGCTGAACACAGGAGCTAAACACAGAGGGACTGGGGCTATAGTCTAATGTCTGATCTTATAGTCCGGTCTGTATATCGTCGTGGCTGTGGAGTGGGAATCTGGGATGTTCAAAACCGTTTCTCTCTTTATAGGAAATGGAAGAAAAAACAATCTCTGTTCCAACGGATCCAATGGATAGTTATTATCTAGTCACATAGTTACATATAACCCACAGACAGACGTAATCACTTTCAAACTGCTTTCCATGTCATACGATGATGAATAAAATAGGGTATGTATGTATGTATGTATGTATATGTATTTGGTTATAATGGGTAGGGTTTAAAAAAAAGGCAAAGTATATATATATATGTTATGTTAAAGGTACATATAAGGTTTCTGCCCAGCAGCGAACAGTAATTATGTTAGATATATGTACTGTACACTAAGTGATTTTGTGTGCGTGCGTGCGTGTGCTCGCGCACAAGTGCCTGTGTGTGCGTGCGCGTGTCAGTGGGCAGTGGGTGGGTGGGTGGGGGGCAGAGTGGGGGGGGGGGGGGGGCAGAGTGGGGGGGGGCAGAGTGGGGATGGTAGTATAGTAGTGGTGTGGTTGGACTGGCTTGTCGATCGATGCAGTGATTGGCAGTTAATGGCTTTCCCTGTTCTGCCTTGGTAACCCTGGCCTGATGGCTGTTGCCAGTGATCAGAGATGGCAGATGGCGTTGATTTTCGTATATAAACCCTCCCGACTTTGTGGAGATGGCTTCATCATGTTTAATGATTTAAAAAGTTAAGTTGAATACTGGGAATACTCTCAGTGCTGGAGCTCTCATTTGCAGAGGCCTCTAAACTACCATACCAGATGTATAAAGAGCTGCTCGCTAACTAACTGAATGCACTGCTCCGCACGGGAAAGAACTCTGCTCTGAGCCACTAAAACTTTTAACGATATGATTTTGGAGTCATCTCCTCCACAACACACATCATACTTTTCGTCCTCCAGACATTAAGTCCCATACCTCATTGTCATCGGCACACATTATCTATTGCCGTTCAATCCCTTTATCTGCCCCTGGAGGTGATACGGCCGGTCGAGACGTCTCAAGGTTCAAAGATAATTCGGCATTACATAAAGGCCTCTAATCACCAAAACGGTTCCATCCTGTTCAGCCAGCCGGTTCCCCCGGTGATGGCGCAACGTGGAAAATGAACCCGGGAGAAGAGAAGAGGAATGGCTGGAAATGGGGGGAAAATTGAATGATAAGCCCCATTTGGTGTGAAAGAGACGATGTGTGTAAAACCCACTCCCACAGCAGGAAGTCAGAGAACAAACAGCAGGTCCTGTGGACTCCTCCGAGCTCCTGTACTTTAAGGATCTGCAATAATTCAGTCCCTTACTGACCGTGGGCTTCCCAAAGTGGGGTCCGGGGACCCCTGGGGGTACTTGAGGGAGCATTATAGCTTAATTAGAGATAGTTACAAATGGACCCTTATGGGTCTGTAACTCAGAGAGTGTACAAATGTGTACATTTGTCCATTTGTACACTCTCAGAGTTAAATTAACAGTGGTTTTATATTATAAATTGGGGTACCAGAGATAGAAATGCCATTACATCGGGGGTCCGTAGCATAACGTGTGTGAAACTGGGGGGGGGGGGTCCTTGAAATTAATATGTTTCTGGAAATCACTGCTAGAGCCGTAAAAATCCCTCCCTTATCGAGGTCACTGGCATATGTTTTCAAATAGGGGGTCCTTATCGGGGTCACTGGCATATGTTTTCAAATAGGGGTCCTTATCGGGGTCACTGGCATATGTTTTCAAATAGGGGGTCCTTATCGGGGTCACTGGCATATGTTTTCAAATAGGGGGTCCTTATCGGGGTCACTGGCATATGTTTTCAAATAGGTGTTTGGGTTTGTTTGAGCAAAAATAAAAAAATTCTTATAGATGTGGAGAGGAAAATACATTTTGACGTAGGCGAGAGAGTGATTCGGTTCCAAGTGATTCAGAAAAATAACGGCCATCCTAAGCTGTTTCCAAGACGCCAGTAACTGGATCCTTAGCTCTAAAATATTGGAAAGAATGACTTGGCAGTGTGGGACCGGAGTCATACAGTGGCTAAATGCCGCTGGAGAACTCTCTGCTTCCCCTATAAATAATCAGTTAAATATATGTTTGGGAAGAACAGGTCGGACACAAAGGGAGGCACATCGGAACAGTGATTGAGAACAAAAGTTCTGTGTGTGTGTGTGTGTGTGTGTGTGTGTGTGTGTGTGTGTGTGTGTGTGTGTGTGTGTGTGTGTGGAGGTTTTTGGCCACTGCCAGCTGCCAAATTAATCCATTTTGGGCGGGAACCTTTTTTGGTGTTACCGTGTTAGCATTATGCTATGCTTTAGCTATTGAAAAATAGCAGATCTACAAGCTCATACTAGTGGCGCTCTACGAGCTTGTAGGTCTGCTATTTTTGAAAAAGAACCACTGACATAGAAACATAGCTTTTTCAGAAAACTGTCAGGATGTAGAAGACATTTTTAGAATCTGATCTCAGGTCAGAACGGGTTAATGCACTTTCTCTCTGCAATGGAAATCAACAAACATTTTGAAAAGGCTTGCTTCGAATTGCCCATTATTAAGATGCACTCTCCCTCTCTCTCTCTCTCTCTCTCTCTCTCTCGTTCCTTTCAACATGAATGCAAATTAATATAATGATAATTTGAATAGTTTTTACTGCAATGTCGCATTTGAAAGTTTCAACGGCTCCCAGAGATCTCGTTTCAAACAGTAGCTGTAACACAGACATAGCCCTCATGGTTCAAATTATCTCGACATGTCTATTCCAACCTCCAACAGGCATAAATTAAAATAAATTCCTATGTAGTGACATGAGATAGGGCCATCTGAAAGGAGGATCCAACTTTGAGTGATTCAGCGGTCCTTAATTTTAGGCTCAGTGTTGATTGAATGTGGTGAGGTTCTGTGGGCCTGGCACAGGGACGACATGCAGGGATAGTATGTGATCTGGAAGCCAGGCCTAGCCCAGTTTGGTCGGGAACCCCTTTTGGTGTTATAGCATTACGTTATGCTTTAGCTATTGAAAAATAGCAGATCTACAAGCTCAGCGAGCTTGTAGTGTGCTATTCTTTTTAAACATCGAAGAACGACTGACATATAGAAACATGGCTTTTTCAGAAAACTGTCAGGATGTTTGTCAAGACAATTTTTTTTTAGAATCTGATCTCAGGTCAGAATGGGCTAGCAGAGTTCAGTGGCTGTGGAGACTTCTCTGCTGTCTGCCTCTCTCTGAAGCCATCTCTGGGAGACACGAGGAGGCTCTCCAACAGGATAGCAAAAAAGGCGTAAATCATCCTTCATGATTGAAACGGGGCTTTATAAAAACACAAATGTGTGAAAGCGCTTATCCCATTTTAGGCGGGAACCCCTTTTTGGTGTTTTGGCATTATGTTATGCTTTAGCTATTGCAAAAATAGCAGATCTACAAGCTCATAGCGCGCCACCGAACATCTTTGAAAAATCGAACGACTGACTTATAAACATCGCTTTTTCAGAAAACTCTCAGGATGTAGAAGGTTTTTTTTTTAAATCTGATCTCAGGTCAGAATGGGTTATATAGAACAAAAGCACACACTCCCCCATCCCTCACTTTCACCAGCTGTGACTAGTATTGAAAAATAAAGAAGAAAAAAAACCGGTGAAGGTGTGAAGGAGTCAGGGTGACGGTGATGATGGGGGGGAGAGGGGAAGGGTAGTTAAACCTTGTTTCTACATAGCTCTGTCTATTCTGGGCATCGGTTTGTCATGAGGGAATGTGGAAGGCCATAAAGTGACACTGTCCTTGAGAAGCTAAATCGCTTTCTTGTCCCCAACTCTCTAAAAGCACAAACACAACACACACACACACAACACACATACAATCACACACACTATCTCGGACACAAACACACAAAACGCACACACATTATCTCTACCTTTGTCTTACAATACTGTACACTCATTCACACACACACACACACACACACACACACACACAGACACACACACACACACACACAACACCTACCCCTCTCCCCCCATGCTCTCTCTCTATAGTTCATCCAATTCCACCAATATTGTTTTTTTTTTTAAGTGAAACACAGGTGGACGAGACCAGTGGGACACATAAGATAGATTGGGAACGTTCTTTGGATTAAATAGAATTTCTCTCATATTCTTTGTCTGAACAACCATTTGATTCCTACAACTCTAAAGCAATGGGTGCATCCCAACGGTCCCCCCCCCCCCACACACACACACACACACACACACACACACAGCCCCCCCCACACACAGCCCCCAGCCTTCCCATAGCCAGCTCCACCTAAATCAATCCCTATAGTTCTCTGCTCTCTCCATATAGGAATTCGACAATAAGACATTTTCTATCCTTCTATACTTTTTGGAGCTTCATCTTTCCATTTCCTCTCTCTCTCTTTCTGCACGGCGAACAAAAGCAATGATGAGAAAACAAGGTGTTTTTTTTTGGGTTTTTTTTCCAGAGGCCCCAATAAAAGCCATATGACACCCTGGGCTGCACCGCTTAATTACAAAAGGATGAAATCTTTTTCGTCTACATCTGGAGAAAACATTGTCCTCATAACAGTGATAGATTTACAGCTCCCATGCAGTCTGAACCCTCCGGTCCGGCATTAGAAGCAATTTTAGCCAAACATGGACGGACGTTGAGTTCAGTGGCATGAAGTTCATGCAGGAAAGGGTGCGCTATACTCTGTCCCAGAACACTTTGGAACAGGTCTCTCTCCACAGACCTGTTCTGAAGTGTCTTAACCCGTTCTGACCCGAGATCAGATTCTAAAAAATGTCTTCTACATCCTGACAGTTTTCTGAAAAAGCTGTTTTCACAAAATGGGTTAATTACCTAACTCTACTCTACCTTCCACCAAAGAAGGAAACCCACACGCTAAGAAGTTATTAGACAAAAGGCTGTTGAACATAATAGGTTATACGCTTAAGAAAATACAATGTTCTCAATTCTAGATATAGTGGAGTGGATATACAATCACATTATGTTACACACGGTATAACAGCCAGGACAGGAGTCGAATCCAAAACAGGCTGCATGGCCAGGCCACGGTTCTGCCACGGTTCTGTCACTCTAGTAGTCCCCTGACTGTACTCCGTAGACCAAACCCAAACAGAATAAAGGTCCCTGTGTGCTCTAAGATCTCCCATATCTCCTCCGTCTCTACACCCTAACCTGCCTGTCTACAGCTCCACTAAACACAGACCTGAAAGCAAGCAGAGTAGTTTTGTGGCCCTGACCACTTGCAGGCCATTAATCTGGTGGCTAAGCCACTGATGTATTGATGGCACTGAGCCGGTAAGCCTGCCTGCCTCTCTTCTCTTCATCCCTTCAGCTTAGGAGCCACATAGATCCACGGGAGCGCCCGGCTGGCCTCATCAAAGTAGCGTTTACCTGCCAATCGACACGGTTACTCTCTCAGGTTCCCATGGCCATATAGGTTGATGCTCGACTGTATTGACTGGCGGACCGACAGACCCCGGAGAGAGAGGCTGCGATCAACCCGTGTCACACGCAGTAGTCAGTCAGTCAGTCAGTCAGTCAGTCAGTCGGTCAGTCGGTCAGTCGGTCAGTCGGTCGGTCTCATTTCACTAGTAGTTTGACTAACAAATGCATGCAAAGTTCACAGCAAATCATACGACCAGGCAAAAGGGATGTAATCACTCTGGTATCACTGGGACGGGGGATGTGATGTGGAGGAGTGGTTAGGAGATAGGCCCACGGCTGATAGGTGGATAGGTGGATGTGTAGGAGTGGTTAGGAGATAGGACCACGGCTGATAGGTGGATAGGTGGATGTGTAGGAGTGGTTAGGAGATAGGACCACGGCTGATAGGTGGATAGGTGGATGTGTAGGAGTGGTTAGGAGATAGGACCATGGCTGATAGGTGGATGTGTAGGAGTGGTTAGGAGATATAGGACCACGGCTGATAGGAGGATAGGTGGATGTGTAGGAGTGGTTAGGAGATATAGGACCACGGCTGATAGATGGATGTGTAGGAGTGGTTAGGAGATAGGACCACGGCTGATAGGTGGATGTGTATAGGAGTGGTTATGGAGATATAGGACCACGGCTGATAGGTGGATGTGTATAGGAGTGGTTAGGAGATAGGACCACGGCTGATAGGTGGATAGGTGGATGTGTAGGAGTGGTTAGGAGATAGGACCACGGCTGATAGGTGGATAGGTGGATGTGTAGGAGTGGTTAGGAGATAGGACCACGGCTGATAGGTGGATAGGTGGATGTGGAGGAGTGGTTAGGAGATAGGACCACGGCTGATAGGTGGATAGGTGGATGTGTAGGAGTGGTTAGGAGATAGGCCCACGGCTGATAGGTGGATAGTTGGATGTGTAGGAGTGGTTAGGAGATAGGCCCATGGCTGATAGGTGGATAGGTGGATGTGTAGGAGTGGTTAGGAGATAGGCCCATGGCTGATAGGTGGATAGGTGGATGTGTAGGAGTGGTTAGGAGATAGGACCACGGCTGATAGGTGGATAGGTGGATGTGTAGGAGTGGTTAGGAGATAGGCCCACGGCTGATAGGTGGATAGGTGGATGTGTAGGAGTGGTTAGGAGATAGGACCACGGCTGATAGGTGGATGTGTAGGAGTCGTTAGGAGATAGGACCACGGCTGATAGGTGGATAGGTGGATGTGTAGGAGTGGTTAGGAGATATAGGACCACGGCTGATAGGTTGATGTGTAGGAGTGGTTAGGAGATAGGCCCACGGCTGATAGGTGGATAGGTGGATGTGTAGGAGTGGTTAGGAGATAGGACCACGGCTGATAGGTGGATGTGTAGGAGTGGTTAGGAGATATAGGACCACGGCTGATAGGTGGATGTGTAGGAGTGGTTAGGAGATAGGACCACGGCTGATAGGTGGATGTGTAGGAGTGGTTAGGAGATAGGACCACGGCTGATAGGTGGATGTGTAGGAGTGGTTAGGAGATATAGGACCACGGCTGATAGGTGGATGTGTAGGAGTGGTTAGGAGATATAGGACCACGGCTGATAGGTGGATAGGTGGATGTGTAGGAGTGGTTAGGAGATAGGCCCACGGCTGATAGGTCTGCAATATCATCTTTACAGTATAGGGGCTGGCAGTGCTGGAGTGAAACACTGGTTAAACAGACACCTTCTCATCAGTAAGCACTGGATGTAGTAGTATATGTTCAAGATTACATTTCTTCACTACACCACCCATCCTTACGTTAACACATTTCAGCCTAATGACTGTCATCATAATAATAATAAAAACACATTCTTTTTTTCTCTCCACTTTTTATGGTTTTATGAACACCAGAACTCTTGAGTAAATGAACAATGAAATTAGTCTATTAATAAAAAAAACAAGGACCCCCGAAAGTGGCAAGCTGAAGACGAATGAGGTGAGATAGCAAGGCCGACTGGAGAGAGGGGGGGGTGGGTGTGGGGGGGATGGGGGGGGTTCAGAAAGAGGATTTGGCCGAGGAGAATGTTTAGTTTTCCAGCCTAGTTGGATTAAGGATATTTAACCTTAAGCAGAGCCCCCATACAAGACCACCCACCGCTTTGTGTTGTGGGTGACGGGTTATTCTTGCCTTGTTATCCCATTCTGGTGGGAACCCCCTTTTGGTGTTATACGTTATGCTTTATAGCTATTGAAAAATAGCAGACCTACAAGCTCGTAGCGCGCCACCGAGTGGCGCGCTACGAGCTTGTAGGTCTGCTATTTTTGAAAAAATCGAAAGAAAGACTGATATAGAAACATAGCTTTTTTCAGAAAACTGTCTTTTTTTTTTTTTTAATCTGATCTCAGGTCAGAATGGGTTATTAATTTCGAGGAGACAAAGCGCGGGCCGGGGGGGGGGAGGGTTGGCGGGGGAGGTGGTGGAGGGGGGGGGGGGGGGTAGAGGGTGCGGGTCTGGGGGTGTATGATAGGGGTGTCTGAGTAACGTCTCTGTCTGCTAAAGGGTTATGACTGTATATCTACACGCTACATCTCTGCCTGTACTGTAGTGACTGCACCCAGCAAACTGAGTTGAACTCCTCTCAGCCCCCCCCCCCCCCCCCCCCCCCCCAGCGACCCCCTCCAACCCCCCAGGCTCTCACTCTCAGCTATGGCCCTCGCTCCCTCCTCCTCCTCCTCCTCCTCCTCTGTCGCCCCACCAACGCCAATTCTGCCTCTTTTCTGCTGATCTTCAGGAGATAACAGGATCAACAGCTTCCTTCGCAGCGCCAGCCGGAGCGTGCTCCCTTTTGCTCTTGTCCGGTTGCCCAAAAGAGGAAAAGGCTCAAGTCAAAACAACAGCCATTAACACAATAACCAAGGAACTCTAACTCCAATCTCACCCTGTTAAAAAAAAGAAAAACATCCCACCCCCTCCTCCTCCTCCTCCTCCTCTGGACCCCCCTCCCCACCCACCCGCCCACAGAAGTGGTTCTGTGTGACGATGAAGCAGAGAACACAGTTCTATCCTCACCACAAACAGACCCAGGAGAGAGAGAGACAGTCTGATCTGAAACGCCCCATTTATATGCTCTCTGTTGTTGTGCGACTGAGTCATGGTGCGGCCCAAAATAGCTGATCTATACAAGCTCACACAGCTTCGCATCCACAACGAGTTGTATATGGGCTTGTATAGGCCGTCATATATAGGCAGACCTGTATCCGAGAGAAGACAGACTATGCACCCACTGCACACTAAACGAAGTGGAAACCGAGCTACACTTCCTATAACCATCTGTCCATTGTACCAAGACATCAGAGACACATACTTCCACACAGATTACAACCACACAC
>NC_137862.1:6880644-6888144 GCF_963924005.1 Protomyctophum bolini | reverse complement strand
AGCCCCCCGACTGACTGACTGAAAGCCATGCAGTGTGCTGTCCTGGGAGGGAGAGTGCCGTACACCCCCCCCCCCCCCTCCCACCCACCCACCAGCGTCTGATTTGCAGCTGATAAATAGCCGGGGGGGTGCAGCACTCACTTTCACTTTGTGATATGATGTCGGTAACCTTCATTGATCTGCGGGCTGGGCAGGCAGGCCTTATCGCTGCCTCTCCCCCTGGTGATATACTGTGATCCGAGGCCCTGACGGCTTTTTAATACACTGCACTTTGGGTAACGGTGTCGCAGGCCCACCCCACCGCCCCCTACCCCACCGCCCGCTAATACCTGGGGCCATATTTTACTGCAGCAGCGGCCCTACGATGGCCCCGGAGATTGCACTGGAGGAACGTACTCTGGGAGAGTACAGTATATGTGTGCCTGGAGCGTGATGGCGTTATGGGGGCCAAACTCTAGCAGAACAGTATAAAGTACAACAGTATAAAGATCCTGAGAGTTAATGTAACTCAGTGTGTATCCTTATAACCCGATGCCAGGGTGGAAGTGGTTAAATGAACACCTGTGTTCGTGTGAGGGTTACGGTATATAGACCACTTAGGCTGGACGTCGAAATAAAAAAAAAGTCTTCTGAAAGAATATATGTTCAAAGATTTGTGCCGCATTTTCACGATTTTCCAAAAATAGCAGACCTACAAGCTCGTAGCGCGCCACTCGGTGGCGCGCTACGAGCTTGTAGATCTGCTATTTTTAAATAGCTAAAGTATAACAGTTAAAACACCAAAAGATGGTTCCTGCCCAGAATGGGATAGACTCCGCAGTCTGTGCAAGACTAATGACAGCTCTCACCTCTTTTTTTTCTCCTTTTGACTGAACTTCTCGCTCTCTGCCTGCCTGTGTCTGAGGCTCAAACGCTTCCCCCGCACGTCAAAACCCAATCAGGCACCTGTGTCAGAACACAGGGCCCGTGTTGAAAGAGAACACAGGGCTTTTACTCGAGCGGAATAAGTGCTGACAGCCACTTCCTCCCGTCAGATTTATCCATGCACTCTCTCCCACTTCACACACACACCTGACCTGATCGCTGGGACCTCAACCTACAGGGCTTCAGATCAATATCATGATTGCGTTGTTGTGTGAGCTTGTAGATCGGCTAATTTAGCTATTTGTGTATGCCACTATATTGTACAATGAAAACGTATAATAAGTGGTAAATCAGACTAATCGACTTAGTATAGTTATAAAAATTGGATGAATTTGTTGATTTGTTGATAATATGTGAGGAATAACATTTCTACATTATTCTATATGAACCTATACATGAGCAAGATTATGTCAGTTTAGGTTACGATTACTGGTTCTACATACAGTATCTGTCTGCCTTTATCAGTGCTTTACCATAAAAAATATTTGAATCATACAAATGGGTTTGGATATATTATTGGTTGGTTGCCCATCCATAACGGCCGGTCTACCACATGCTATGGAATACCCATCTCAAGACTGGCACAATGGGTGCTATACATACAATCCTATATACTAAATAATACTACTATTATTTAGTATAGTATTATATTATAATACTATATACTAAATACTAAATACTAAATACTATACATATACATAAATACATACACACATACACACATACAATACAATGGGTGCTATACATACAATCCTATATACTAAATAATACTACTATTATTTAGTATAGTATTATATTATAATACTATATACTAAATACTAAATACTATACATATACATAAATACATACACACATACACACATACAATACAATGGGTGCTATACATACAATCCTATATACTAAATAATACTACTATTATTTAGTATAGTATTATATTATAATACTATATACTAAATACTAAATACTATACATATACATAAATACATACACACATACACACATACAATACAATGGGTGCTATACATACAATACTATATACTAAATAATACTACTATTATTTAGTATAGTATTATATTACAATACTATATACTAAATACTAAATACTATACATACATACATACATACACACATACAATGCAATGGGTGCTCAGATCCATAGGGTTGTCCCTAAAGGATTATAGGAGTAAGTTTGCAAAAATATTAAAGAATTAAAAAAATACATCTGCATTTTTTTTTTTTATTAATAGGAATTAAGTGATTAACAGTGCATGAATATTACTGCTGATGGTGACACATCCGGATCTGGATTTTGCACCCATGATGTCGCTTGTTGTAAAATACACACAAATGCTGCAACCCCCCCCCCATCCCCCCCCACCCCTATGTACATGGGGTTGAGCAAAGCCACAGATAAAGGAGACTGGACGACCGACTAGCAGCAGAATTATCCCAACTATTGATTTTAGCTGTTGGGTATTACAGAGGGAAACAGCGGGTTTATCAGGCCAGGATCCCTCCTGCACTTTCACTAACTAAACGACTATTTTCCTGGGCTTATCAGACAAAAAGCCTATTACTGACATTCTCTACGGCGCGCTTCCCCCCACAACTACACAGACGGACGGACGGACAGACAGACAGACAGACAGACAGACGGACGGACGGACGGACGGACAGACAGACAGACAGACAGACAGACAGACAAACGTGATATATACAGTATGCAGGGAGCACAGAGTATAATGTAAAAGACAATGTGAATATGGTCAATATAGGGACCTCTGGCCCTCACGCGCTGCCCATCAGTAAACCAAGGTTACGTCCATATGGATGCAACACGCCAGCATAAAAACATCCCCGCTCGGGGGGGGGGAACCACATCCACAGATGAGCTATAGCTCAGACCTCCTCACACAGTCTCTCTATCAGTCCCTTAGACCTCCTCACACAGTCTCTCTATCAGTCCCCGGCTCAGTGTCACTGCTTTGACTATACAGTAGAGTAATATGCCCTATAATCTGAGATAATAGAAGCCTTTTAATCTGTGCATGGAGCCTAATACTAGCCTTAACCCATTCTGACCTGAGATCAGATTCAAACGAGGTTTCCACTGGACACACACTGGTCTGATTATAACCCATTCTGACCTGAGATCAGATTCTAAAAATGTCAGTCGTTCTGCGACTTTTTTCAAAAATAGCAGACCTACAAGCTCGTAGCGCGCCACTCGGTGGCGCGCTACGAGCTTGTAGATCTGCTATTTTTCAATAGCTAAAGCATAACATGATGCCGACACCAAGATGGGTTCCCGTTCAGAATGGGTTAATCACAGGGAAAACGTTATGTTTAATTAGCGACTAAAACGATCCAGACGGATGTGAGGTAACCCAGACGTGGATCCTGGTGGGTGTTGAGTGTGTGTCTTGTCTTATCTGTGAAACCTGAATGGGGCTCAGTATCCCGGTTACGGTACGGTACGCGAGCCGAGGCGAGGAAAAGAGGGGCTTCTCATTCTTCTGAGATGAAATTATACTCGCAGAGACATTTTGAATGTACACCCATTTCCCAATATTAATAATGAAGAAGAGTAGAGACAGAGAAAATTTCCCTCAGCAATTACTGTGAAAATCCATACTCTGATCAATGTGCAATCCAAAGGATTGTCTTAATACATATAAAATATAGACTACACAGTGTGTGCATATGAATGTGCATGAATTTACCGTGGCATAAAATGACCCCAACAAGATGAGAATATTATTGAAGAAATAAAGCCGGGGTTTAATGATTTACATATTTCATCACGGGCGCGGGGAGAGGGGGAGAAGGAGAGTGAAAGGGAGGGAGAATTTATAAGAGTGGAACAGAGTGCTAAACAGAATAAATGATAAAGAAATGCACAGCCAATGGCCTTTAAGCCGGTCTTGTTCCAACATTCCAATATTTCCATTAAAGTCTTCATCCATTACTTCAACACCTAAACTCCCTCTGGTGTATTCTGCAGGCCGGCAGTAAACATAAACTACACAGTAAAATACAGAGTGTTCATTAACTTCATTTACACGTTTGTAACTCCAACGCTCAAGAGTGTACAAATATAAGCAAACGGCCCCTCATGGGTCCATGGCATTTATACCCTCTCAGAGTTACATTTACACACAGGATTATACAGTTATGTATAAGTTATGCCACCCTGGCCTTGCCACCCTGGCCATGTCACCCTGGCCTTGCCACCCTGTCCTTGTCACCCTGGCCATGCCACCCTGTCCTTGTCACCCTGGCCATGTCACCCTGGCCTTGCCACCCTGGCCATGCCACCCTGGCCATGTCACCCTGGCCTTGCCACCCTGGCCTTGCCACCCTGGCCATGTCACCCTGTCCTTGTCACCCTGGCCTTGCCACCCTGGCCTTGCCACCCTGGCCATGTCACCCTGTCCTTGCCACCCTGGCCTTGCCACCCTGGCCTTGCCACCCTGGCCATGTCACCCTGGCCATGTCACTCTGTCCTTGCCACCCTGGCCATGTCACCCTGTCCTTGCCACCCTGGCCATGCCACCCTGGCCATGCCACCCTGGCCTTGCCACCCTGGCCATGTCACCCTGGCCATGCCACCATGGCCATGCCACCCTGGCCATGCCACCATGGCCTTGCCACCCTGGTCATGCCACCCTGGCCTTGCCACCCTGGCCATGGCGCCCAAAGAGGGGGCAGAGCTCTCCTCTCCACCGGTTTGCCTTCCATGTCTCCGTGTCGGGCCCTGTAATTTGCTTGGGGCGGAGATAAATCTTATCTCAGAGACCTGATTAAGTTTTTAATTTACACTCCAATCAATAGCCCAGGTCTATTGGCAATGTGTCTAAAACTCTATTTACCAAAGGATTCCCTGCTATCAATTGATCAAGGACCCGGCAGCCATAAATTATGGGGCACGTGTGTGTGTGTGTGTGTGTGTGTGTGTGTGTGTGTGTGTGTGTGTGTGTGTGTGTGTGTGTGTGTGTGTGTGTGTGCGTGCGTGCGTGCGTGCGTGCGTGCGTGCGTGCGTGCGTGCGTGCGTGCGTGCGTGTGTGCCTGAGCGTGAGAAAGTGAGAGAGCCAGGTAGTGTGTGTCTGAAGGATTATTTTAGGGTAGAAAAGAGATATGTGTGGTATTTCCAGTGCAGACAGATAGTCACTAGAGGCTGGTGCTCATGGACATCTGAGCTGCGACGGCACACACAAACACATTTCTAAGGCTCTGTTCAATAAGCTTTTATAATATTTCCGGCCGACAGCTGATGGTTGAACAGTTGGCGTTTTATCCATAAAGCTAAATCTATGTACAGTGGAATCCGTCGGCTTGAGTCTCTAGAAGAAGCAACATTAAAGCCAAACGCTCATCAAGCTTCACTCCACACAACTTTCCAACGCTTCGCACCCAGAGTGTGCCTGCTAAATGTCTTTGACTAACGAGACCTCCCACTTCCGGTCCTTTCTGCATGAGCGGCATTATCTGTTTACAGTCCCTGCTTTCCCAACGGAACCGTTAAAGAGGAATCTGCTGGGGTCTGGGAGGGTACCCCGCACTGTGAATTCCTCAACGCAGTCCTACGCCATGCTCCGTGGCATTCCGCCTGGGAAACAGAGGGAAGGATTGTTCAGGCAACCAGTTCGCACCGCCATGACATCCAGGAACCGGCTCCCGTTGGCTATTTTCAGCAGCCGAGATGTTTGTTTAGATTAAAGGCGATGGAGGGGATTATCCAACGCAGCCTCTCTAGATAGTCAGAACTCTAAAAGAATCCCATTAATCTTATAACGGGAGGCCATCTTTTCACCTGATTCCAGACACTGTCTTCTTCACCAAACATAATATAGCTCTGTGAGAAGACAGGGAGTAGAAAAGGACACATGCAGCCACAGATCAGACTCTCTTCTCCTCTTTGATGTTCTCAAGAGGAAGGTGGAGGAGGGGGGGAGGGGGGGGGGGGGGGGGGGGGGGGTACGACACAGCGTTATCAGCGTGGAGAAAGTGTCGTCATGGCGGTTCTACTCTGACCCTGCTGACTCGCCGATCCTTACATGAGATCATTTTGGACAGCTGACCTCAATATCACCAACGCTCTGAGGACAAAACAGATCCAATGGAGCTTCCAACTCACACACACCCCCTCCACAGTGCACTCTCTCTCATGCACACACACACACGGGTGCACACGCGCCACACACCACCGTTGCACACGCGCACACACACACACACACACACACACACACACACACAATGCTTCAGAACATAAAGCGGGCACCGATATTCAATATCCCCTAGCCGAGCGATCCTTTTTATTCTTGCACCGTCATTTAGAGGAATTAGAGGAATTAACAGAGGCAAAGTAAACAAGTCCTCTTCCTGCACCCATTTCCACCGAGACAGAAATAAATGAGAGGAAACACAAGCCGGGCCTGTTGCCTCGCGCACCGCCACTGTTCAGAACATTCTGCAAACACTCGCGTTTCAGTGGCTCTATTTATCTCCAGCCTCATTCCTTCGCTTTATAGTCATCAGTATATCAGGTACAGGAGATATACACAAAGTATACTGTGTATTAACCCATTCTGACCTGAGATCAGATTCATACGAGGTTTCCACTGGACACACACTGGTCTGATGAACCCATTCTGACCTGAGATCAGATTCTAAAATGTCAGTCGTTCTTCGATTTTTCAAAAATAGCAGACCTACAAGCTCGTAGCGCGCCACTCGGTGGCGCGCTATGAGCTTGTAGATCTGCTATTTTCAATAGATAAGTATAACATGATGCTAACACCAAAATGGTTTCCCGTTCAGAATAGGGTTAAATGAGGGGCAAAGTTTGGGTTCAGATATAGATTATACAGCAGAGTCTTAAATGCTGTTATACTTTTTCACCTAATGTTTAAAATGAATGTAGCAAAATGTTTAAGGAGCATGTCACGTCACGTCACGCTGCTACTTTGTTGTTAGGCGAGAAGTTCTTCAGCAAAAAGGCCTGGAGTAAATAAACACGTGTTGGAATTACATGTAATTATAGCCTGGAGAACTTCCGTAGCAGGATGAATCACCTCGGCAGCTGGTTACACTGTAGGAAGAGAATACAACGCTATCCTCATCCTACCTGTCCTGTTCTGTGGGGATAGCAGAGAGGAACAGGCTGGTTGCGCTGCTATCCTCATCCTACCTGTCCTGTTCTGTGGGGATAGCAGAGAGGAACAGGCTGGTTGCCCTGCTATCCTCATCCTACCTGTTCTGTTCTGTGGGGATAGCAGAGAGGAACAGGCTGGTTGCGCTGCTATCCTCATCCTACCTGTTCTGTTCTGTGGGGATAGCAGAGAGGAACAGGCTGGTTGCCCTGCTATCCTCATCCTACCTGTCCTGTTCTGTGGGGATAGCAGAGAGGAACAGGCTGGTTGCCCTGCTATCCTCATCCTACCTGTTCTGTTCTGTGGGGATAGCAGAGAGGAACAGGCTGGTTGCCCTGCTATCCTCATCCTACCTGTTCTGTTCTGTCCTGTTCTGTGGGGCTAGCAGAGAGGAACAGGCTGGTTGCCCTGCTATCCTCATCCT
>NC_137862.1:6873144-6875644 GCF_963924005.1 Protomyctophum bolini | reverse complement strand
CAGTCGAGTCGCTCTTCGATAAAAATAGCAGACATATACAAGCTCATATGAGCTTGTAGATCTGCTATTTTTCAATAGCTAAAGCACGACATGATGCTAATGGGTTCCTGCCCAAAATGGGTTAATGTACGTGTGTGTGTGTGTGTGTGTGTGTGTGTGTGTGTGTGTGTGTGTGTGTGTGTGTCCCATCCCATCCCATATTGTCAGGAAGCAGCATGTTCTCTGTATGTGGGGCCCTAGTGGCTACAATGGGTACTACTCATCTCAGTTCAGTCCAATTCAAAACCGATGTAGAAAAGCAATGAGTTCCCTTCCAGATATAGAGAATACGTCTAAATATCCACAGCTACATATTATTATCTACTGGTGAACTCTATACTAGGCTACTGGCATTCCTTTTCGCCACACAATGCATTTACCATCCCATTCCCACAGGGAATGTGACGCTATAGGGTGCTGTATAATAGCATCCCATTCCCTGTGGACATGTCATAATAATAGATGAAGATAGACAAAAACACTGTGGCCTACATTGCACCGTGGGCTTGTAGATCTGTACATTACGTCACTGTTCTATATATGAAGACACTGCTATAGAATCTAGTTTATCGCCCGCTATGGAGCGTCACAGTCCCGCCCCCTTTCAGAACGACGAGTGGCCCCAGGAAATGATTCCCCGTTCATTTTCTCCATAGGCTTTTCCTAAAGTATTTATTTAAAGACGGTTACGCCGCGGGACAAAGCCAACTCGGATCGTGACAAATCATGACAATAATTACAATGTTTTGGGCCGATCAAATAATTAGTAAGAAGAAAAACAAAACAAATAGTGTTGTCTCCTGCCTTTATTTTCTTCTTTCAAATTATTTGATCGTCACAAAATATTGTGTTTGTTGTCATGATTTGTCACGATCCGAGTTGGCTTTGTCCCGCGGCGTAACAGTCTTTATATAAATACTTTTTGAAAAGCATATGGAGAAAATGAACGGAGAATCATTTCCTGGGGCCACTCGTCGTTCTGAAAGGGGGCGAGAAACTGAATCACGTCATAGTGGGTGAAGTGTAGTGTGTTTTACAACATGTGGCCGGGTCTGACAGGTCACTTTGGAGTTCACAGGTTACTGGTTGGATCTGTGACCTGAGTCAGTGTATAATGTTACTCAATCAATACTACAGCTACTCTGTTACAAGTAAAAGTCCGGAATTCAAAATGTACTTGAGTAATAATAGACATTAGTATTGGTATCAAAATGTAGAAGTACTCATTATTGCTGCAGCATATCCTATTTCAAGTTTTCAAATGTTTAAACATCTTTAGAAAATAGCAGAGTACAATATTTGCCTCTGCGGTGTAGTGGAGTATAGAAGTTACATTATTGGAAATTGAAAAATACTGAATTAAAGTACAAATACCAAAGAATTGTACATAATTGCAATAGTTAAGTACATTTACCTAGTTACTTTACACTGCCTGAATCTCATTCATAGTAAGTATACCAACCTGCTCTGTCCAAACTGATGAAATCTCACAAAATATATACTGTACATACAGTTAACAGCATGTGTGATTGCATCTATCCTTGTAAAACATATACCTATATACTTTGATTTTAACGCAATCAAAAATAAAATACACACTAACATCCTCAACCACTTAAGCCATAATATACTTCTGAATAAATAAAATAGCCGACCTGTACTCTCTCCAAACGCGTTGCATGTTGATGCACGTTTGTCAGCTTGTAGATCCGCAATTTTAACTACTCATTCATTATGTATACACACATACACATTCACATATAATGATATAATGACATGACTCTATAAAAACAGGGGACGCCAGGTTGAAAGTGCTTAATAATTGTATCCAGTTGTAACTCTTGAGTGTACTGAAATGTAAATGAACACTGAGTATTTTATGTGTGGGTCGGTGGACGGGTTCAGGCTATTACAATAATGGGTGTGAGACACTGCAGGGACCGGCTAGGGGTCCACAGGGACAGCCCTCTGCACACAGAGAGAGAGAGAGAGAGGGCAGGGGCCAAGGTCTGACAGGTCCAATATCACACAGCTATCAAAGCTTATAGCAGAGCATATGAACGCAGAAGGAAACGGAAATCCAATCTATTCCTATACGCTGCTACGGGTCCATAGAATGGAGGGACTGCGAGGAGTACATATGCAGGAATGCAGCCAGCACCGGAGGAGGAGGGTAATTCAATCAGCGGCGCTTCGGTTTGACGCAGATTCACTTTGTCAGCTGCGCTTTACCAGTAATTCATCTTTTTGAAAACGGAGACAATCCAAACAATCATTTCTTTCAACTCAAATACCTGGCAAAGGGGGCGGGTGAAAATCTAATAACGGGATTTTTTTAGTGGCTAACACCCCCAAAGCCTTTCACATCTCATCCTATCAAAAGACAAGTCTCCCTCTTCCTGACGTCCTGGCAGAACGCTGCTTATTTAGAGACGTCTGGGTGTGGAATCCAGAGGATAAA
>NC_137862.1:6860644-6868144 GCF_963924005.1 Protomyctophum bolini | reverse complement strand
GTCATTAGCAGAGAGGTGTACCTTTTGTCCCGAGCCATTGACTATGAGCCACTCCACAAGTTAATATTTGCTTCTGCCTGCTCATAAATTTGCATGATATTAGAAACATGACCTAAATGCATTTTTTATCACCCGCGGTAATTAGCCGTACATTGGTTGTAGGAGGAGAGACTGCTAAAGAGCCCCCGATTTATTCGTATGGTCTGGGCCGTTGTGGCGGGATGGGAGAACGCCGTACAGCTGGGATGGGATGGGGAGCAGAGCCGGGCTGGCCTAGTACATGAAAGAGGAAGTAAACAGGGCACAGAGCACTGCCTCTTTAATCTTACAACATTAACTCCAGCGCCACGCGGGGAAGGGGAGGGACCCGGCATGCAGGCGAACAGCACATCCACACAAAAGGGGGAGTGTCAATGAGGGTGTAATAAGGAAAGACAATGAGTAAACAAACAGGGGAAGTCCGAGCCTGGCGTGTTTTAGAAACTCCCCGCTTCTCAGTTGCCTTGGCACACACACACACACACACACACAATGGGCCCCACTGTAATTAGGCATCCCCAATAGGTTGTTTAACATTTGCATATAAATGCCCTCACAGGCAAACGCTAAACAGCCTGACACAAGCCATGGCCAAAACAGACGTTCGCCACACCTCTATACCCCTTTATAGGACGTCTCAGGGGCCCACTTACCCCCCCCCCCCCCCCCACCCCCCTCACCCCATCCCACCCTCATGCCCTTCTTACCCATTCCACGCTGGCACCCATTACAGAACATGTGAATGGCACACCATGGTGTGGGGTATTCAGTTCCTGTTTCTAGAGGGATTGTGAAACGGCAGCGCTGCCAGGCTTCCTGTCTAAAGCCCAGACTGTGAGCTGTCTGTCATGAGAAGCTGCATTTTATTCTGACCACAGAAATCAGGTTAAACAGGGGGGAGTGGGGGGGTGCACAGGTGTCAGCCATGGCTTTTTATGTGCAGCACCTCTGTGCTTTTTTTAATATTAGAAGTATTGTCTATAAAATGGTCAAAATAGGGACGCCATGTTGAAAGTTGATAAAATATCGGGGCACATCGATTGCATAATTGTGATACTGATGTCATCAAAAAAGGCAAATAATAAGCGTTATATGTTGGCCAAACTGATAATATCGGTCAGGCTATAGCGCACACACGCACACACGCACAGTCGCACACACACACGCGCACACACACACACACACACACACACACACACACACACACACACACACACACACACACACACACACACACACACACACACACACACACACACATATCGCAGATTGTCCTGAGGAAGCCAGGGGTCTGTGAGAAACTTTGCGAGTGTCGATCAGGGTGAAAACACACACACACACACACACACACACACACACACACACACACACACACACAAGTATAGCCTTGCTTAATGAATGTGCTTAGAAAACCAGAGGGTGACCATAATACAGGAACGTGGCAGCACACTGAGCACAGACCAAGTTAACACACATTGAAGACAATCTAGTGCATTTCATGCAAACTGTTGGAGAAATGCCATTGTATGAAAAGGCCCTTTCAGCCACTGTACACTTCCTTTTCTGTCTGCACCGTTGTTATGACAATGGTGATTCATGAAAAAAAGAAAAAAACATACAACGGAAGGATGTGATGAGACTAGTGCCCCCCCTGCCACACACACACACACACACACACACACACACACACAGCCACACACACACCTCACGCTTTTTTCTCCTCCCAGCCATAGTCTCTCTCTCTAGTGTAAACACAAGACTGTGTCACCTACAAAGTGCTCTTGCTCGTGACTCTGCTAGCAGGGAAACTCCGCAGAGCTCTGCTAACCGACAGCAGAGAGAGAGAGCAGCTAGGACTCCAGCACCGTACAGGGCAGACTTCCTGTGCTAATCTCCAGCTCCAGACTGCTTTAGCTTCACCTAGAACAGAACAGGGCTTCTCAAACCTTTTCATTTTCAAGCCCCAAAATGATATTGTTTTGCTGCAGAGTCTATATAGTATTAGTACCCCCCTCCCCCATCTGAAAAGATTTTGTGCCAGCGACCCACATATAAGTAACTCTCTCAAGGACCCCCTGGGGGTCCCCGGACAGACCCCACTTTGACCCCCTCTCCACCGGTTGGTTCCCAATGGGAACCGGTTCAGTTCTTTTTGGTTCTTAGCTCCAACATTGGTGGGAAAAACTAGACCTATATTAAATTGTTTATAGGATCAATAAGAGTAAATGAATACATGATAACCCTTCCACAGTAGTAGCTTTTTCATAGTTTCGATTATTTTTCAAATTTTCCTACATAATGCCTTATTTGCATATTTAAAAATTGTAAAAAAAAAAAGAAATGTATTTGTAATACAACAAATAAATAATAAAATAAAGTCTGAGGACTCAAGTTATAACAAGATATAACAATCTAATTTTGCCCACTCAATTCATAATTAACGTTCCAATTTTGGAGCTCCCATACATGGCTCATGCACTAAGAAACCAAAAAGAACTGAACCGGTTCCCATTGGGAACCAACCGGTGGAAAAGGAGGCCATTGAGAACTATAGAACCGCCGCCTGAGCAGAACCAGCAGAGCAGCAATGCTAAGAGATACCAGTGCAAACGCTCTGGTCTTTCACCTGCCATGTGGTCTGTTCTGTTGTTCCTCTACCAGGGCATGACCCAACACGAGGGAACACCTGGGCCGCGACAAAGAGCAAGGCAATAACAAACAGCCAAATCTACCACCGTTCACGTTTCACCGATGCAAGATACACGCCTTGTTTTTTCTTATAAAAATAAATGAAGGAATACCCACGGCGTCAAAAGAGATGCTAGACAAATTAGCGCACCTTAAGCTATGTGGCAATTCTTTTTTACATTTCTACCAACCACAAGCGATTAAGAAGTACTCTGGAGGAAAGCTGCTTTAAACACTGCCCCGAGGGAGAGGAGAGAGTGACAGAAGAGATGTGAAATATACAGCATTTATCAGTGGTGCATGGAAAGTACTCTTACTATACCTAGAGTATTTACATTTCTACTCCACTACATCTCAGAGGAGAATTACATAGACTCCGCCACTACGTCTCCACTGCGTTTATTTGACCGTTTTCGGTGGTTTAGATAGTTTGCAGATTTAGATTATTATTACAAAACATAAAGTCCCATTTTACTTCGACCATAGTCGAAAATGTACAAGCCCACAAAATATTGCATTGTGGTTGCATTGGTATATGTATATTTTGATGCCAATATATATATTTTTTTAAATACAGGCCTTTTACTTGTAACCGAGTATTTTTATATTGTGGCATTGCTACTTTTACTTAAGTAAACAGACCAAGTACTCTGGCATTTAAATTGCATTTATTTCCATTTAAAGGATTGGCACCCGGTATGTAAAGACAGGACAAACTGACCAACTCAGTGCCTCAGTCTAACGTCCTAAACCAGGTTAGTGCTGCTATATGGTTTTGACTTCATACAGGAATATTTGCTTCCTATTTGTTAAACCAGAAATATTGATTTGTCAGGTCTGCAGTGCTGAGTAAAAAATATTATCATAAATTCTTGACCGAGCATGCCAAAACGTGACAGACAGTCAGATCCGCTGTCATTATCAGGATAAAAAATAAATGAATGTTATAAGAAGCAGCAGAAGGTGACAGCGGGGAATGTTGTAAATTCAAATGAAATAACCTTTATAAACTGGCGGGCGTTCTGTTTTACGCGGCGGGGCCTCCATATGCAGTGGAACACGGCCAATAATACAAAAAGCCACATAAACCAAGCAGAGTCCTTCCATCTTCATTCATTAAACAGAAGGGGAAAATGAATGCCATGGGGACCAGACGAGGCAGCGTGACGTCACAAAGCCGAGGTCACCGGTCTGTCACGGCCGTCTAGCCCTGTGGCAGTCCCTGGAGACACGGAGCGCTGCCCCACCCCCCCCTCCAGGCCAGCCCCAAATCCCTGTGCCGGTGTACTGAACCTTCCAAATGAAAACCAAACACTGACGGAGAGCCGCGTGTGGAATATGGAACAGCCGAAAGCTCTGTCGCTGTCATCAGACACCAAACAGTATAGTCACAATACAGTGATGATGAGAGCATGGCTAACCATACAGCTGGGGAAGGTTGTAGAAAAACAGAGCTGCCGTACACCAAGATAAATATACATTTTGTCTGTGCTTGTGTGTTAGAGGGGGGGGGGGGGGGGGGGGGGGGGGGGTTGAGAGAGAGAGAGAGAGAATGAGAGAGAGGGAAAGAGAGAGAGAGAGAGTTCTCTTCCTCCTCAGGCCAAACACAAACACACATATATCTCCAGTGTTCAGTGTTGCTGTGTGGGAGTCTGCTTTTCTCTAATCAATTTATTATGAGGCGCTGAGGTCCTCATGTTTGTTCATTTAACACACGGAGAAATGAGAAGGAGCGTTTGTTTTAGGTATAGTGAGACCGTGTGCGAGAGAGAAAGAGAGAGAACGTGAAGGATGGTTTGGGGAGGGGGGGGGGGGAGGGTAGAGAGGCACACATATATACAGTAGGACAGAGACATCCTTCAGCTGAATCTGGAGCTGTAATAACGGAGCTTTGAGGAAGTGTTGATTTAATTGCAGCCTGGTGTAACGCTTAATGCAGTCTGTAGGACACCTGGCGTAGATAGCTTACACTCGGATTCGGGGGAACAGTGCCAATTATAATCCAGCCAATCAGAAATCTTTCATAAATCCTTTGACATGCCCGGTCTAAGAACTAGATGCTTATTTTGACGAAGATGAGATCGGATGGCGACAGACACACGTGCACGTATACTGTCTCTCTAATTACAATGTCTGCAAAAGGTGGAACTCTGAACATAAACAATCATCTGTAGCAATCAAACACAATACCACCAACACAATGCATTATAATGCATTCCCCACGCAGGGAAATAATATCGCTGTGTGCACAATATATATATCATCACTGCAACTAATACAATAGAGGAAATGGCTGAAGAATAGAATACAGTATAGTCCTAATAGCACTGTTGTATTCAACACTGTATCGTTCCCTCGGTGGTTATAATACTGCTGATCCCAGATTTGATAAGTTGACACAATCAAGTGGGTGGTAAAAGCAATCGGTCTTGCCATTTACTGACATTCCCAGTAAATAGAAGACAAAACAAGCAACATTTGCTTTATATTGCGTATATTTTCACATTTGTCTAAATGAGAGAAACATTACGTTATGTTGCCTACAATTATGTACTTGTATTGAAATTAGACTGATAAATAGGAACATTTAATTCACCAGAATTTGCCAAAATATAAAGGATATTCATACAACAAATACACACGGTACATACATACATATACTTATATACATACATACACCGTTTATACTGTGTGTGTGTGTGTGTGTGTGTGTGTGTGTGTGTGTGTGTGTGTGTGTGTGTGTGTGTGTGTGTGTGTGTGTGTGTGTGTGTGTGTGTGTGTGTGTGTGTGTGTGCGTGTGCGTGCGTGCCCATGTCTGTAAGTGAATAATATGTGTAAGCGAACAGAAACAGGGAAAGATAGCAGCAGAAGCGTGGTGGAGAGAGAGCAGACATCAGAGGGTAGGGAAGCTGCAGCACTTTAGAGGCCATTTTATTGCCTGGCTGTGGTCAAGTGAGGTGCACCGAGCTCAATTCCACCACAACAATGGCAAAGAGGGCCGCAGAGACAAAGAGGGCTATCCCTGCTTCTTAACCCTTTCACTACTGAGCGACCAGGCGCCTAGGGGCACTATAGGAAAAAAAACGACAGACCAAGCTCTGCAGACCCAAAGCCAAGACCGCCACAGACCACGCTCAAGGAATTATACAAATAAGAAGGCAACTACATAATACTGAATGACCGTATATATATATATAACACACAAAATGAACTGATAAAAAAAAGGGGAGGGGAAAAAGAAAACATGTTAGCCTATTATATAGGCATGCTAAGTTCACAGTTCACACACCACAATAACCCCAGGAGAATCTAGCCAATGTGAATCTCTCTGGAGTCGGCTGCTTTTCCTGCCCAGGCAGAAGCAGTCGCTAGCTTCACCTCACTGTTGCTGTGATGAGGCAGACTCACAGTGAAATATGCTACAGCTTGCTCTCACTCTACGTCTATCCGTATCCTTCCTCTCTCTCTCTCTCTCTGTGCCCTATTCCAAACACATACAGGCTGCCACACATTTGCAAGTGAATCACACTTTTTTATTGAGTTTTTCTTTTTTTCTTTTTGGCAGTGCAGATTGTGAGAGACGGAGAGAGAGAGAGAGAGAGAGAGAGAGAGAGAGAGGGGGGCTCCTCCTGCAATCCCTCTTTTCTTTTCTCTCCTCTATAATCCTGGGGAGGATAAGCTGTGAGGTACACAGAAAGGAAGTGCCATAGCGGCCTGCTGGGGTCCGGCACATCCGAACGCCACATTCCTACATCCCAGCCGTCCGTCAGACGCAGAGACAGACAGACAGAGATACAGTACAGACAGACACATACTGTATTATATGTAATGCACCTCAAGCTGGAGCAAAAACCTGGGCTTCAAAATATGAATAATCAATTCAAATATGTCCGATAGGTTTAAAATATAATAAATAAATAAGTGTGTGTGTGTGTGTGTGTGTGTGTGTGTGTGTGTGTGTGTGTGTGTGTGTGTGTGTGTGTGTGTGTGTGTGTGTGTGTGTGTGTTAAACAGCAGTGTTATATCCTCAGTGTTGATTTGACTCATTCTGAAAACTGCCCCAAATGGATCTGTGACATTACATTACATTATAAAGAGCATAACTCTAATCTATTTTGCATATTGTGGATTATAGTGTAAAATATAATTGTTCCTAATTGACTGCCGTATACTTACAAATTGTAATTATTAAAATATTTAGCTAATGTAAATCCACAGGTAAATGTGCTGGTCTCATTTTTTATTTTGTTGTCATAAATTTCCAATTCAATATTCAAAAGGTGATATCCAGTGTTACTCTACACTGTTGATGCACATGATGCACGTCATACTCTCGCTCACGCACGCACACGCACACACACACACACACACACACACACACACACACACACACACACGTGTGCGACTGTGCGCACGCTTCCATTTCATTTCTCCTAACATGCATGCTGCTTGCATTACACAAGGCAGATTTCACTGACACGGACCCAAACAATACAATATGAGGGCAAGCAGTCGCTCCACGGACCTCGGGGTACCACAGAGGAAGAGAGGATGACAAAGAAACCAGAGCGGATAAAAAGACGGCGAGTGTGTCGTCAGAGTCACAGGCCAGAGGGGCCCGGCGCATTGTCCCGGGGCCCAGTGCATTGTCCCGGGGCCCAGCGCATTGTCCCGGGGCCCAGCGCATTGTCCCGGGGCTCAGAGTGCAGGGGAGAGAGAAAGGCGACCTGGACCGCCTCTGTCTATGGCGTTCTCCATGTTTTATGCATTCTG
>NC_137862.1:6848144-6855644 GCF_963924005.1 Protomyctophum bolini | reverse complement strand
TTTTTTCTCTTCTTTCCCGTCTCTGTGTCGCGAAAAAATCCAAGACTGGCACATTCTTTCAGCCATTTCTGACTGTAGCTCCATCCTAGTCATCAATGTTTTCTGTAAGGCTACTTTTCTGGAGTTCTTCAGGCAATATTTTATGGCACCTAAACGCAAAGATGCCAACTGCTTTTTTTCCATCGACTGTCCGGCAGTCCCTCTTTTGGGGACACCAGTCTGAACTATAGCGTATACGTACTGGTGTAGGGTAAAGGAAATTTGAATTAGCCTATATTTTGAATCAGGCCCATTCGGCCCAGAAATCTCATTCCATGCGTCGTTTGCCTTTTTCCGCCTGAGCCATTAAAACCTATGTAGCCTGTATGACTTTTTTTTTTCTGAGAAAGAAAGTAAAATGTTTAGTGATGCTAATGGAACTGCAGATTTACCTTTCCTAGTTCAAGTTAATACCAATAACTCAAGTATTATTATATAGTGTCGTCTTTTAGTTAGGTTGCAGGCTCAAATCTAGACGTTTTCATTCGGGTATACGATAGCTATTCTTCAAAAAACCGAACTATTATTCCATCGAGCGTCTGATAATGTAAATGTTTAGGGTATAGACTACCTAATGTCTTTCCCAGAGTATAGTAACATATCCTATCCTTTCAACCCACAGCTCGGAACCCTGCCTCGGTGCACGGGCTCTCCCGTATCCGAGGTCTGGATGGTCCGCTCTTGTCATGAAGGAATCGAGGCTCCGTTTTTGAACACACCACCACAGCCACTCGCATAACACACGCACACACAAACACACACACGCACGCACGCACACATGTCGATCGATTTGCATGTGGCTCCGTCAGGGAATGAACAAGAATCGACTCAAACAACGCTTCAAAGAAGCAAAACACCCATGAAAAATAAAAAGAGAAAAGATGGACAAAGTGCGAAAGAGAAAAAAGTAGAGGAACTGAGGCTGGGCGGAGGGATTACACACGTCTCAGATTCGTGTCGGGAGGAGAAAAGCGAGCCTTTTTTTTATCCAAAGGGATTTTATAAACTACAACGATGCTGAAAACACTTGATATATATGGCAAGTGCCATATCTGTCCAAATTATAAAGCGGGTCGGTGGTTCCCCTGCACGTCGCGTCGCCGGACGGACACGGACCATAGAAGCTGGACTTCGAGTTCCTTATCGGGGCTGCGCTCATGTGCAGCTGCCGCTGCTTCCCCATTCGCTTCGTCTACCGAATATAAACCTCATCTGAATGCAATTGTGCCTAAACATGTTTCTTGACACCAATAAGCCCAGTGTGCCTTTCCCGAAACCCATCGAAATGCACGTAATGTGTTGAAAACGATGTTTTCGGTGGTCAACTGCTCGGGGAGAGGATCGCTCGCTTGTCCTTTTTTTTTTGCCCGTTGCTTTTCTTCCATTCATGAGGAGAACGAGGGACGAACGCAGATGTAAACACAGGTAACGATACGTATAAAACCGAGAATAAACACAAACTACTTGCATGAAAATAACTTGTGATCGCTTGTCATTTCTCAAAATGTGGTAAATGCTAGGTCCGTTACATGGGCTACAGGCTACGTGCAGTGGGAAAAGAGAGATCCAGATAAGTCTATATAGCGAAAAGAATAGAATCGTAGAAACAGAGAGGAAAAGAGACAAACGCAAAGTTGAAACTTACAATTTCTCGCTGCCGCTTTGTGATCCTTGCTTTTTAATCCAGTATTGAGACGATTTAGCTAAAGATCCCATCAAGGCAGTCCCTTTTGGTCAGTTTGCGCTTAGGATGGCAAAAGAAAGATCATTGTTGTTGCGGAGTGTAAAAAACGAAGTAGGCTAGTTGTAAAGGCAATATAAAAATAATTTGGATGCAAAGCAGGCGATGAGTCTTGTGTTAGAGGGAGCGAGGAAGAGGTGAAAGTGAGATCTGATGATTGAAAAGAAAAAAACTCTTTGGATCTTTATTCCTGCTAATTAGTTTCCTGCAAAAAATGGCTGTGATTAATTCAGTGCGCATGTGCTTCATTACACAGGCACGAAGGGAAGGGCTAATTAGCCGCCTTCTGGATCAATAAGATTCAGCAAAGGAGAGAGCTCGGGAGAGAGAGAGGGAGGGAGGGAGAAAGAGGAGGGAGGGAGGGATGGATAGATAGATAGAAGTAGAAAAAGGAGGAAAGTAATGATCAGGAATTGAAAATATGGAATTAAGTACGGCGGAAAGTAAGAGTTTGATTAGAACGAAGACAGTGAAAGTTAATACATGGAGCAGACAGCCGCAGCCGGCGATGCCCACCGCTAGGCTTGGAATTTTCCCTCCGTTCTTTTTCGCTTTTGTATATAGCGATTTAATATGCGCTATTCTTTTATAATATGAACGTTAGTTAGCAATCATTTGGCTACTACTACAGTAGCCTAACGTAAGCGTATTGTATCGTATTGTATTTTTTTCTACAACCGAAGTTTTATCAGCTTTATAAGCCCAGTGAGGCTGTTCAGATTTGTATCGAGTGCTGGAGTTTATGGGCTATACTTTTGAATGTGTCTTACAACTTTACTGAAACACACAGCTATCAATTGAGCTATGGCTGGAATAAAAAAATAAAACAAAATAGAATGATACAAAACGTCATAACCTTTATACACGTGGAAAATGTATAGTAAAACAATTGTTAATTAAAGACACAAAAAAAACACATTTGTGGCGATTTCCACATGAATACAAGGAGAGCAGCCCATAGGCTACCTGGGTTTAATAGCATAGGATAATGGAATGTCACACAGCCCAGTGTCTGCAGTGGCACCTGGTTACATTATTACCGTATATATAGGGCGTACAATGTATTGGCATTTTTGTTAAATTCCTGGAATAATAAAAAGGTTATAGTCAAAAGCTATGTTATGGGTATAGGCTATACAGGAGTATACCCTATATAAGATGGAATACATAGGCTATGGCTTGTCTGAAGGCTACTATGGATGCAGGCATCAAATGTTGACAATACGCACATTTCTAACAAACGCACATATATAGCCTGGACAATATAAGCAAATACATGCACAACTTTTCAATCGTCATAAACGTGGAAATTCAATTACGATAGACGTATATGTCTAAAATGAAGTTTTGTAAATAGTATATATATAGGCTATAAGTCAGAGTTTTCCAATTGACTTATATAGACTATTATACCCTACGATCATATTTATTGATACAATCGTAAAAAAAAGACACTTGTCTTGTAGTGTGTAGAGAGAGGGCAGACGTTGGGATAGAAGTGCAGAGGAAAGGAGATAACAAGCGTCTGGGCCACTAGTGCAAAACACTTTCACAATACTTCGCCATTTGCATGACAATATTAATTGGGGACTTTTTTTGGTCTCGCGGGCCCATGGTCACGCGTATTGTATATTCTACAAAGATGTAACCTGTACCATTTTGTGAGTGAAGTTGTAAAACTCTGTATTATTACGCCATCCCAGTTCTGGTTTATATATTATACAGTATATGCAAATACCCGTTTGCGTGTCCCGAGTCCCTCATGTTATGTCACACATGGGTTTATTTTTCACCCATAAGATATATGCGTTGAGAACGTTTAGCTATATCTGATATAAATAAGTCAAAGTGTGCACATTTCAACAACTTAGATGTGTAGCCTGGACAGTGCAGGACGAGTGGGGAAACGTCACGACATATCTTATATGGGAAACAATAGGCAGCCTGCATGTATACCCTATATATTCACTGAAATAAAAATGAAAATAATAATACATCTGTCACTCACAGTAGACTAGAACACAGCTGTCAGCTGCACGAAGGTTATCGATTTAGGCAAATAGTATAGGTTATGAGTTTTAAGAAGACATAATAGCAAATATAGCTAATTAGGCATTCTATTGGCGTATTATAATGCAATATGATATTTATATGAAAGTATAGGCCTATACACTTCTATACCTCCATTACGTTTTCCTGCCATTTGATATTTTTCCTGATCAGCGGGTGCATTTTAAAAGCCCCATTTTATCAACACGATCGTGGATTTATTTTCCCTATATTCACATAGCATTTCGCCTCTACACACATCGAACGTCAACTTGTCCCATATAGTTTCCTCCGAATGAAAAGACTGTATTGCTGAAATCAACCTTTGAGTCCCTCGCTGCTCTTTGTCATGATAATTCTATTGTTACTTCTCTAAAGAAGTGGACAATCCCTCATTCTCAATATGCACACTTTTCTGTGCTGAACAGCTCCACGCAGGGCCCCGGTCCACTATACTATAACCGGCCACAGCTTCAATTGATTACATAATAGGCATGTGTGTTTACCGAGGTATAAAGATGCATTTTGATGCCGTTGTTTAGAATCATAAATATAAGGCTGCCGGTTTAATGCCATACAATATTTGGCTGACTCCAACGCTGCATGCCAAAGGTGCAGCATGAAGGAGTCTATATACATGCGCCTTATCTTCGCAGATATTGTCCACTATAGGGTTAATAATAACGCAGAAGATCGTTAGTGTGCTCATTTTACTACAGTATAGCCTAACAAATCTACATCGTACTGCGTTAGACATATGGCATATATAGTTCCCTTATGATTTCTCTTCTGGCCAAAAACCTGTTTCTTTAAGAATAAATTAAATTTTCAAAAAATTCAACAAAGACTGTATTTGTCACGCCTGAGCAGTCAGACGTGAGATGCAGCCTGTCTAAATGGGACACACTATTTCTGCACATATAGGCCTACTCAATAATATTTACAATAGCACATGCTCAACAATAACCTATATGACGAAAAATTATCTCCCCTCTCCGTCAATGCATATATACAGTAAAGCTTGCTTATATGGCTAATACATCCGAAGCCTATATTGCTTTATATAGACCCTATATACTGTATACAAGCCACTGTTTGTTTTTAGAAGTGACTGATCTGCGTCTGCATATTATATTGTTATTGACAACCGTTACTGTCACCTTCACAAAACAGATGCAGGCTGCAAAGCTCTCATGTTGCAGTTTGTGAGGCAGACTGAAGGAATCTGCAGGATTTGCGACTCGTGTCAATCTCGGGAAGAAGAGATTGTAAAAATGGATATAGGTTGAAAAGAGTATAGTTTATACAGTTAAAGAAGATGCTGAGATTATTTAAAAAAAAGAGTCTGGTGTAATTTGGGGTTTATAAGAAGCTTTCCTGCAGTCAGACATATAAAGCTATAACAATTCAAAGTCAAGTTTATACAAATGATGTATAGGCCTAATTAGTAGGCCTATATATGAGGCCTATATTGACCATATGGTCACGTCACATGCGTATCAAAAGAAGGCCTGTCAGACGTATAGGTCTCGTAGCATTTTGGCCTGTGTGCATGCGCATCTCTGAAAAGGGAAAGGGAAAAACTGACAAGGTCTGAAGCTTTTGTACTACCAACATTCAATTACGCCTCTCTGTGGGAAGGATAACTGTCCACGTGCCAAACTCAATAGGCATACATCGATGAGTGGCATTGCAAATTCAACACAACCTGTAGCTATGACAGCCCGTGGGTATGACAAAGGAAAGGCAGAATGGCTTAAAATGCAAAATGCTCTCCTCTATTTAGGGCGCATGAAAGCACTTGACCATCACAGACCGGCGAGGAACAAAACCTCCTATTCAAGAAGCGCGCGAGGCCCGTGATCTTGTGTAACGTGCTTAAGCAGTTTGCTCTGTGTGATGCGGATCTATAGTACAGACCTATAGGCCTTTATAACTTCAACTTCTATTTAACAAAGTTCATAAAATAAAAACAAAAAACACTGTTGACTGATTTAATTCATTTTCATTTCATGCCCTGCTTGTATATACAGGCTTATATTATTATATGTATTTATGCAATGGTGTGTGTGCGCCGTGTGTGTGTGTGTGTGTGTGTGTGTGTGTGTGTGTGTGTGTGTGTGTGTGTGTGTGTGTGTGTGTGTGTGTGTGTGTGTGTGTGTGTGTGTGTGTGTGTGTGTGTGTGTGTGTGCGTGTGCGTGCGTCTCCCTGTGCCCATGCACACGTCCCAGGGTAACAAAATACAGACCAAAAGGGGGTTTAAGGGATATGGATGAAGAAGACATGCTGTGCAATAGTCGTATATATATAATATTACAATGATCGTACATTTGGGAAATTATTATAAATAAATAGTATAGACTAGTATACATCTCATAGAGCCTATTTATATCAAAACATGTACAATTAGAAAGATCATCTTAGACCTATATTAGAAAAAAATATATATTCCAAATGAATGGATAAAAAATATTGCAAAAGCATATAAAAAGCTTCCAATAAATACAAGACCTGCATGCATGCGACGCGCATCTGTTACAGATGTTAACTAAACCTACACGGGCTTCGTATATAAGTGTATATATATATAATTATATAATAGGCCTATACGCATTTAACCCCGAGAGTGCGCAAATGGCCCTTGGGTGGGTCCATTATTCGGTGCCATTTGCGCACTCTCGGAACTTCCAGTGAGGATCTGGTTGTGATGAGAGGTTATGGTTGCTGCATCACATGCATGGTGTCCGGTTCCCTCTCATGCAGGGCAGGCAGCGCTGTGTGTGCATCAGCTCAGCCGCCAGGTGCAATGGGAGCGCCCTCTTATGTTCAGCCTGACCACGGGGATCATGAACCTGCTCTCATGAGCCATGCATGATGCAGGCATATAGGCTCCTCCAGAGAGTCCAGACAGTGCACTGACAGTCCGGACCTGCTTGGTATGGCACCGCACAGGTCCAGCTCTCTGCACCATGCGGGCCCACACGTGCCAATTACGGCCCCACTCATTAGGGATACAATAAGACTAATGCACCATGCGCCACACGCGGCTAAATCAACGCAGATGACAAGGGACGCGTGCATGGTTGAAGCATATGCATCGACGCATGCATGGCGTCTTAAAATGTTAAAACAAACATTTTTAGATGGAACATTTTAACAAGACATATATTAGACTTTTATGTAGACTATACCTGAAGGTGCCGCCAATTCCTATAAGATCAATAACCGCTTTTTGTATATGGAGTTATGGACGCAGCATGGAACAGAAATAAGTCAGCCACACATAACTCACCTCAGCAGAATGGTGCAATGAAATGGGCAAAACAAATTAACAGAATGTATATTTTTACTGCATGTATAGTGCATGTGATGTTTTGATTATTTAAATTCTCTAGTGTCGTGACTCGTGACGAATTATTGTTGTGTGTCTTGTTGTGATGCTTTAATTTATTTATTTATTTTACACTTATTGAAGTATATGGGCATGTTTGATTCACTATAATATAGATTGTATTTCTAAAGCAGCCATGTAATGTGATGTTTGCAAAACTGCTATGCAATAAAATGTCATTCCTATAGTTTATTTTCAAATCTCTGTGGTGTATTTGGCACTATACGGTATAGCCTAAATGTGCTCGTAGAAGTGAGTGCAACTCCATGTGAAATTTCAC
>NC_137862.1:6813144-6843144 GCF_963924005.1 Protomyctophum bolini | reverse complement strand
ATCTAATGCAGTTAAGCAAGTTCGTCTGGTGCATATAGGGTAGAAAGATATCAACGTGAAAAATGTCTTTACCCTCTGAAAGGTCATACCCTCCCCGTGGTCAAAGAATGACAGGCAGTGATGTGACATTATTCCCTTTGTTGCTTGGAGGGTGAAAACATGTGCATTAAATTACTGACAGATTATGTTTGTGATAACTTGTTTATACTGATCTCAAGATTCTTGCTTGTTTGGGGTTTTTGTTAATTTTTTAATTACTGAAATAAAATTATTTCAGGCTACTGAGTTTTTCCAGACATATTTAGAAATGGCATATAGGCTAAATTCAAGGATGTCTGTCTGTCTGTCTGTCTGTCTGTCTGTCTGTCTGTCTGTCTGTCTGTCTGTCTGTCTGTCTGTCTGTCTGTCTGTCTGTCTGTCGTCCATCCGTCCGTCCGTCCATCCTTCGCTTATCTCGAGAACCGTTCATGCAATTGACTTCCCTCTTGGCAGGTGTATTGCTGAGGACACAAGGGAGTGTAGTGTCGAGTGTGAAGTCAATCGGATGAGCAGTTCTCGAGAACGCTTCAAGCAGCCATAGCGTGGTTCTTGAACAACGCTGCAAGCAGCCATACTGCGGTTCTCCACAACGCTGCAAGCAGCACTATGCTGGGACCAAGCAATCTGCCCCCTGAAACCGGCGCACGCTCCGAACAGCCACACGCTCTGAATGGGCATATATACCCTAGCCTGGGTAAACCCTTACCCAGGCTACATATACCCCTGACAGCGCTGCAGAGTCAAGCTATAGGCCCAATTCAAACGAGCCTGCCTTCCGACCAGGCACGGCACTAGTTACAATAATTTTACTATAGCCATTACAATGTTAAGAGAGTGTCCTAAAGGAGCAGTAAAACAGTCTGTTTTTATTTGTCCACACAACACATCGGAATTCACCTCCAAAACGGCTCCATGCAGTTTGTGCAGCATATAATCCAAGTCTTCAAAACAATCGTACTGTGAATGCAAAATATTCATTACAGCCGTTGTTTAAAAGAATGTCACGCTTTTGCCTACCAAGGAAGGCCTCACAGAGCTTCTCTTCAGTTGTGTGACGTAAACCTCGGCATGGGAGTGTAAACACGTCTTCACATTTGAGCAGAGCGTGAACATGTAATTGTTTGGATTCAGAAAACTTGGATTATTCTGCCCAAGCTGCATGGAGGAATTTTATAGCATTTTCTTTGACCCTTTTGGAACATATACAGGCCTACTGTTCACCACTAACTTACAGGCCTACTGTTCACCACTAACTTACAGGTCTACTGTTCACCACTAACTTACAGGTCTACTGTTCACCACTAACATACAGGCCTACTGTTCACCACTAACTTACAGGTCTACTGTTCACCACTAACTTACAGGTCTACTGTTCACCACTAACTTACAGGTCTACTGTTCACCACTAACTTACAGGCCTATACTGTTCACCACTAACTTACAGGTCTACTGTTCACCACTAACTTACAGGCCTACTGTTCACCACTAACTTACAGGCCTACTGTTCACCACTAACTTACAGGCCTACTGTTCACCACTAACTTACAGGTCTACTGTTCACCACTAACTTACAGGCCTACTGTTCACCACTAACTTACAGGTCTACTGTTCACCACTAACTTACAGGCCTATACTGTTCACCACTAACTTACAGGTCTACTGTTCACCACTAACTTACAGGTCTACTGTTCACCACTAATTTACAGGTCTACTGTTCACCACTAACTTACAGGTCTACTGTTCACCACTAACTTACAGGTCTACTGTTCACCACTAACTTATTGTAAGTTGTTAAAGAAAAAGCTACAGTGACATTTTGCTTGCAAAGTCTTTGTGTGTTGATTGAATCAATGGACTACCAGTAAGACGCCCTGAGGGCGAGGGGAGGTCTCACTGAAACAACAGAGCTTCTTAATACGGCACAGTTAAGAAGCAGGAGTTAAACTATCAAGGTTAGCTCAACCGTCTGGGCACCTAGAGGCTGATTGTGCAATTGGATTGTGAAATATAACAGCAACAGCACTCACTGTTTCCATAATAAAATCCACAATATAAAATAGATTATTTTTGTGGCGTGGTTGTATTTAGGGAGAAGAAAAAAAGGATTACACAATCATATCAATCACAACACGTAGGAAGGTATTGATGGTATGTCCAATTTGAAATGTTGATGAAATTCAACGTTCTCTGCAGTACGAGTCTGAGCTTAATCTCACACCTTGACAATTTGACAGTGAATCAGACTAAAAATCCAATTCATACTTCGTTGAAGTGAAAAAAGCCAATCCGCAATCTCACAATCTGACGTATTGTGAGGTTGTAGATCTGCTATTCTTTGGTGCGCGACACGGCCGTATGACGGAGCATAAACTAGGCATTATACTGAAACACCATCTAAATGTTAAAAACATGTCTATCTAGAATACATCATCTATACTCTTGATGTGTTTGAGTTTTAAGTCTTCACATTATACAAATTATACAATGTTTCTACACTTTTTGTAAGTTTCTTTAAACATTATAAATCAGAGGATGGTACAATACCTATCTTAACGGGGGAACTTTTTACACGTTTTAAATGTAAAAGTTTCAGAATCATCCGTAAAAAGATAGGCCTTATTTACATGTGAAATAATTGTCAGATTATACATCCAATATGTTTCAAAGGCACCTCATGAGCCTTACACCAATATAAACCGATCATGAAAACATCTTATGATACGTTTCACGACGTCACCAAAACGATTGCCACAAACAATATTTGCAGTGGCAGGCTGGCAGCTACATATGCATAACTTATGGCTTTTCAACATACATTGAACAGTACAGTATATATCATACAGTCCACTGCTTCTATATTTCTCCTCATGCAACATCACGACTATACTTGAGCTATGCAGTGATGAAGTGGAACAATGAGATATACTACCAATACCTGTTCACCTCGAACAAGGGGGGCGGGGGGGGAGAAATATAGGATATTGCTTTTAACAAATTCTGTGTAGAAGTCTATGTTAATTGTATTGGCCCTGGCGTCCAATTACACACAATCCTCATGTATGAAAACCTGCATGCATGCCTGTTTTTGCTGTTGTTGTTTTCTCTTTCTTTCTTTCTTTCTTTCTTTCTTTCTTTCTTTCTTTCTTTCTTTCTTTCACCAGGATGCCAGAGAGGGCTGGCACAAAGGGAGAAACCCTTTCTGCACCAGAGAACTGTAAAAACCACATGAAAAAAGCAGGTCTGGTGCTCCTCTGGAGCCCTGGGCCAGGAGGTCTGGTGCTGGAGCCCTGGAGCCCCCTGGGCCAGGAGGTCTGGTGCTGGAGCCCTGGAGCCCCCTGGGCCAGGAGGTCTGGTGCTGGAGCCCTGGAGCCCCCTGGGCCAGGAGGTCTGGTGCTGGAGCCCTGGAGCCCCCTGGGCCAGGAGGTCTGGTGCTGGAGCCCTGGAGCCCCCTGGGCCAGGAGGTCTGGTGCTGGAGCCCTGGAGCCCCCTGGGCCAGGAGGTCAACTCCATCAGCACCATGCGGGGAGGAGGGGCGCTGCTTGCCCGGTCCAAACTGCTCTATTATATCTGTCCTATTTTCAGGCTCCACGCTGACCCTTAAGGCCCTGCAAGGGGCTTCATGGAAAATAGATTTCAGATCACGTTCTTAATTAGCTCCACCAAGATGGATATTGTTTTCTTATGATGCTTTGAAGTGTTTCACTACAAAAAAAACACAATCCTTAAAGATGCACAAGAAAGCGACAGTATAAGCAATAGGTTGCTTATTTATCTATTTATTTATTTCTTCCTTTCTTTCATCCTGGCATTAAAAAAAAAAAAGCTAGCTGGCTGCTGTGTACTTATAATTTGCAGTGACCTAAATTTTGTAAAATTACTTTTCAAAGAAATGCCCCCAGCTATCATCCTCTACATCCTGCTGCTTTGACTGCCTTGTTTACGATTTATTTGCTTAATTATATAAACTTATTTAAACAATTTGCTCTCAATCAGTATTACATACAGAGCACACAATAACCTAATTTGCAGGAGCTAAATAGATAATATATAAGCTGTTTTATATTTTGTATGAAGGGGGAAAGTTTATCGGCTGTTCTCTATGCCTTTTACCAGAAGCCCCATTATTCTGAGAAACAGCACAAAATAGTCAGTCATTGAGAAAAAAAGAAAAGAAAAGACACTCTTGCAATCTTGCAGATTTCCCAATCAAATGCAGAAGCTTAACTTTACCCATAGTACTGTCCCATTGGGTTGCAAGTCAAACCATTTCATTTGACCAGATACTTTTGGGCCTGATATAAACTATGTGAGATATAGTGTATACACTGTAGGCTATGTTTGCAAAAAGGCCAAAAGAAAGAATAAAAAAAACGTGAAATAGAAAAAAATGAATGAAATCTCTCACTCCCGAGTACCAAAATGGAATGATATATACAAAGAAAGTTGGAGCTGAGCCCAGGACGGTTTCAAATACCCTGTAGGAAAACACTGACTCCTTAACCTATACATATAGCATAGTATGCACAGTATATCTTAAGATTATAATGTATCTGCGAGAAGATCCCTTGTGTCTCCTTAATGAACTGAAAGCCATCCAAAACATGTCTTGGCACAGTCATATTTCCTCTTACAGAAGGCATGAGACACCTGCTCCCTCCTAAAGACTGCGAGGCAATATGCATCTCCGCAGTATGCTTCTTCACTGTGTGCAACTGGGTGAGTATGCATTTGAGGGAACTTACATATCAAGTTACTAAAATGTGAGAACATTTCAGTGTATTTGTGTACTATATCTATATGTGATTATATCCATGTGCCTGTGTGTGTGTGTGTGTGTGTGTGTGTGTGTGTGTGTGTGTGTGTGTGTCTGTGTTCGTGCGTGCGTGCGTGAGTGATACTGGCTGCTGAGTGCCGACTAGTGGAGTCTGCGAGGGGCCGGTTAAGATCCCAGGGTGAGCATCCCATCCGTCAACAACCTTCCAACATATTCAGAGTCTATAATCCCACTGGAACAAACAGGTGAGCAGAGCATAAAAGCAGGACGTTTATGGGCTAGCCTTTGCCTTTAACGCTCTGGCACTGAAGAGAAGCTAACCGTGTGACGGACCCGGGCCCGGCGGGCCGGGGACAGCCCGGCTTCAAAGGCCTCCGAGGAGTTAAAGGGCTTAGAGAGCTGGGGCAGCAGAGAGCAGAAAGAAAGGACTTCACAGCCTTACCTGATGGGGTTTTTGGTGTGTGCGTCGCGCGGCCACGCGGAAGCCTCCTCTGACCGCGGCCCTCTTTTCAAGTGTCTGTTTGAAGCCGCCAGGGGAGAAAGGTCACACCCTCTCGGTCACAGTGGGTTGGGTCGAGGCGATGACCAATGAGCCTGACGGGTATTGCTTATACGTTCAGACTTCTGTCTCGTTCTTTGTATATGCTTTAAAAAAATAATGACGGATAATGTAAAGCTATTGGTTCCGGTTGCCTGGGCCACCCGGAGACGTTTTGGTGATATATACTCCTAGAATTCCAGGTATTTCCAGGGTTTTCCAAAGCTATATGGTTTGGGGTTTAGGGACTCCCGGGTCACAAGAGATGCGAACAGGCTTTCAGGAATGACATCGCCACCTGGACAGAGAGAAAAACAGAGAAAAAGACAAGATGATGAGAGATGTGATCTGAACACTTTACACACACAATACACAAAGAAAAATAAAGGCAAGATGCCATGATGAGAGATGTGATCTTTTCTGGTTTCAGAAAAAACCTTTCAGACCAAGGTTCTTTAAACTTAAGAACAATTTATTTGGTTGGTTATAAGAACCTTTAAGTTGCACCATTAAAAATAGTTCTTGGATAAAAAAAAGGTCCTCTAGAACCACACGAGGAACCATTTACTACATAAAATGGTTCTTTTTAATAACCATTATGTTTCTGTTTTCAAATAAGTGTAATTATGTGAAGGCATCTCCTTTCCCTTTGCCCCCAAAAGATGCCCTGCTGTTTTGTCATTTCTTTCTTTTTTCTGTATGGCTTTGAATTAGTTTTTTGTAACGTTATTACTGTAAAATGTACATAGAGCAAATACAATATGACACATGTATCTGATAATCTTACATATGTTGGATTAGAAAACAATTATAACATGCATTGTATCACTTGATGGAAAACTGTGTGTACTATGTGCACGATGACCAAAATAAAACAAACAATAGAAAAAATAACCATAATTCTTTATTCTTTATCTTTATTCATTATTCTTGCTTATTGCAATAGCCACTTCCTCTGCAGCTAATCGCTGTAATTCCAAGCAGCAGATGCAGAGAAAAGGCTCTTTCAGGAGCAGAAAACCAGAACAATATGACTTATTTTATAATTAATAAGCTGTGTTTTTTGTAAACCAACATATTGTATCCTATAATTATTTGTACTACTGCAGGACAGCATCTTATGATTTTAAAGATTATATTAAGCAATAAATGGATTGGCTGCAAGTAATTTCTCCTCTCATGGCACCGAGGGCTTTTTAACCCATTCTGACCGGGCACCCATTTTGGTGTTAGCATCATGTTATGCTTTACCTATTGAAAAATAGCAGATCTACAAGCTCATATCGCGCCACCGAGTGGCGCGATACGAGCTTGTAGGTCTGCTATTTTTGAAAAATTCGAAGAACGACTGACATTTTTAGAATCTGATCTCAGGTCAGAATGGGTTCATCAGACCAGTGTGTGTCCAGTGGAAACCTCGTATGAATCTGATCTCAGGTCAGAATGGGTTAAAATAAGAAATGAAAGAGATTTCCGGAGAAACTTAATTTCCCTGTAACCAGAACAAGACATATTCCTGTAATAGCATATATAATTGCCTGTTCTGCAGAAGATCTCTCGTACGCAACAACAAAGTCTCATGGACAACACATATTTATTCAACTGTCAATTCTGGCGATGAAAAAAAAAGAAGAAAATGAAAAAAAAAAAAAAAAAACATGTAAAAAGGAAAGGCATTTGAATTCCTCACGGGCCTGGTTTGTGAGGTTGGGTAAATGTGCTTGTCATGTGCCACAGTTCTGACAGTTCCACAGTGACAGAGGTTTAGTTAGGGAATACATGATGGAGTAGGCAGTCAGTCTGTGATAACTGGATGGTACTTTTGAACTGCACGCCCCCCCCCCCCCCCCCCCCCCATCTCTCCCTCCTCCCCTCCATTTGAAAATATTGCATGACTTTTTATTTATTTTTTACCTCAGCTATACCTCATGCAGACCTATGCTTAATTGTTCCCAGGAGCTCTTATTATGAAGCTGATATGGGGCTCTTGGGAAGAGCATTTAAAGTCTGTAGTTCATATGGGCTATACGTCTGAGATTCACCCAGCAAACAGGGAGGGAGGGAGGGAGGGGGTGGGGGTCTTGTATGGTCATGATGTTTTAAAAAAATAAAATCTAACGACTTTGTCAATGACTGCGTTGTTGACCCTCTTTCATCATGACATGAGTGTAGCGTTTGGTCAGACTGAAGCCATCGGAAACGTCATAGACAGAATACTGAGCATAAATCACTTTTTATTACGATTACTGGACACATTTTTATACCAGTGCATTGTTTTAGCATTGCAATATATGATTGTATCCCTCTCTCTATTGCACTCTATGTCTATGTCTCTCTCTCTCTCTCTGTGTCCAAGGCCGTGACTTCCTGGTGTGTCAAGGCGACCTGTGGGAGTGTGTGTGTGTGTGTCGGATCAATAGCCCACCCACAGCAGGCCCGCAGGCCATCCCTGACCCGGGCTATTGATTAGGGCCGGGCTCAGCTGCCAATAGCAATGTACTGGATGTGACACCGCGGCTAAAGACAAGACAGACGCTGAGGAAGAGGGAATGTTGTATCGCCACTGGCAGCCCCACAGCACACTGCACATGAAAGTCAATTTCACTTAACCAAATCACTGACAACTAAATAGTTAGCAGACAGAGAACGCTGAGGGTCTCTGATGGCTGCGTCTGGCTGGCTGGCTGCAGGGATTTCCCTGCCTCCTCCTGACCTGTGTCTGGGAACACGACGGACGGGGCCACGTGATAGATGCAGCCCACTGTCTGTGTCTGTGCAGCCAGCAGAACCTCCGTCTGTCTGTCTGTCTGTCTGTCTGTCTGCACTGTGTGCCAGTTTCTTGTTATACTTTGTGTCTGTCTGCACAGAAAGACCCTGTGTTAGCGGCGCTGGAGTGGTGCAGTGGTAAAGGACCTGCCCAGCGGCACCACAGAGGTTGTGGGTTCATCCGGCTGTCGAGAGTCTGTACACAAACAAACAATTGGCCCATGTTCGGGGGGGGGGGGGGGGGGGGGGGGGGGAGCCGAGCAGGGGGTGATTATGATCATTGCACATACTGTACTCCTATGTACAGGCTTGGGCGGCGGCGCCTGTCAGCGGGGAGTGTTTGGCAGGGAAAAAATCACGGCACTCCATCTTTTAGAGAAAAAAAAGGAGTCGATTTGGTGTATAAGTGAACACTGTGGGTTTTACTGTGTCTGTTTGAATCTGTTGTTATACGCCTGTGTGTCTGACACAACAGAGACAGCTCCCCCTATCTACTGCACAGGTCCACTTCTAAAGCCCTTCTAAACAGAAGATGAGGACATAACTGATGTCCATCCACGTCTCTGTTCCTCAAAATCACTCTGCATGCTAATTCAACAAGGCAATGTCAGTAAAACATAAATTAGGACAGAGAAAGACACAATAGTGTGGGGACACACAGACAAATGGTCTTCTAGAGTGGATGACTCACCCTTAGGCACCACACCTTCAAAATTTAAATTTGTTCCAAGTAACAGATCGTTTTTGGGTTTTTTTTTTTTTTTAACGATATTCAATTTGGGATTTTTCTGCCTTTATTTGATAGAGATATATAGTAGACTGACAAGAAATATAGGGAGAGAGAGAGAGAGAGATGGGGAGTGACATGCAGCAAAGGTTGTCGGGATCGGGAGTCGAACCCGTGACACGCTTGTCAGGCGGCATTAGCTGCTTAATGCCGGTGCCCAGACGGTTATGCCGGTGCCCAGGCGGTTGTGCCGGTCCCCAGACGGTTATGCCGGTTCCCAGGCGGTTGTGCCGGTGCCCAGACGGTTATGCCGGTGCCCAGGCGGTTATGCCGGTGCCCAGGCGGTTATGCCGGTGCCCAGGCGGTTGTGCCGGTGCCCAGGCGGTTATGCCGGTGCCCAGGCGGTTATGCCAGCCGTCAGGTGGCATAATGCCGGTGCCCAGGCGGTTGTGCCAGCCGTCAGGTGGCATAATGCCGGTGCCCAGGCGGTTGTGCCAGCCGTCCGAGCGGGCCAAGTAACAGATGTTTAAATGCTAAAATAAAAGAAGCCCTGGTTGTTTCCCGTGGCAGGCTGCACCCGTTGCCTCTGCCTCTGTGGACTACAGTAGATGTTTCCCGTTGAACTTGGCCGATGCCATTCGATCCATCTTGCTCCCAGTCATTACCAGTCCATATTAAAGTAGTTTACATGTCACTTTACAGGCCCCTTGCCTATTCAATGCAATTCTGTGGCCACCGCCTCCTTGTGCATTCAGCACCTATCTGTGGCTCCATATCTCTCCCCAGTAATTGCTGAGTGACAGAAAGGCAATACCGACCACTTCATTATGGGACGGCGAGACCGACTGGACACTGGCCCCTTAGCGCCTAGGTCACTCCGGCCACGCTGACCTTATCTGCCCGGGCCGTCAGGGGTCAATCACCCGGAATTTATAAGGAGTGCAGTCGAGGTGGGTGCCGTACAGCCGGGTCACGTGACCCCGGCAGACCACTTTACATCACATATTGATTGCAGTTTGTCTACTTCAGTTAAAGCTGGCCTAAGCTTCTAATACTGAGGTCTCGGGGGGGGCAAAGGCCTCAGTGTAAAGTTAAGTGTTGGAAGTAACAGAAGGATACGAGCGGCCGTAAAGGGGACACCAGGGGACACCGTAAAGGGGACACCAGGGGACCGCGCAGGGGAGAAGGCATGATTGTAAACAAGCGACACCCATCAGTATAAAGTGGAATGTTTTAGGAAGCATCGGATCCAATGCTGATATTCTTTCCTTGATAAAATAATTCTATTCTCAGGATTTATGGGATGAAAAATAAGTTGTGTCGATTGAATTTATATTGATTCACGACAGAAGGAATTGTGTTGGAAGCGTATACATGCATCAAGTGGAGGATTTCAATAGAATATTCAATCTGGGAATATTACTTTCTTTCTTTCTCTCTTTCTTTCTTTCTTTCTTTCTCTCTCTCTCTCTTTCTCTTTATCCCTTCCTTCACTGATCAATATTTGTACAAATAAACACTCGCTGTCTAATCTCTCAAGACTTCGCAACTCCCGTTACAACGTGTAGAGTTTGTTGTTGGTATGAATGAAAACAAAGACGCACCACCGGAAGAGGAGGGTGGAAGGAGGGTGAACGGGCCCAGAGTGGTGTAGACCAGGAGAGTGGCGCCATTGAGGGGGCAGAAAACAGCGCTCGAACGCTAGTCAAGCAGAGCTGGAGTGTGACAAGCTGGAGTTATGGAGAAATACATTGTTTTCAATGAGAGCGGCGCAAATATCAACAATTTTAGGCATGTGTGCAACATGACAACTGTAAAGTATTGTACAGTGACAACTAAAGTCTCTGTAATGTTTATGTTGTACTATTACTAAAAAACTATCTTAAATAAAGGGATTTAAGATCATTAAAGCTGGGCTGTTGCCCTGAGTCCAGTTCTGTCAACTTCCGGTCCAGGACTTTGTCATTCTTCAGCTCCCCATAGCCAACCCTGATGGAGCTGCTATTGGACTGGGCCCATGTAGTGAACAGAGCTCCCATTGGACTGGGCCCTGTAGTGAACAGAGATGCCATTGGACTGGGCCCATGTAGTGAACAGAGCTCCCATTGGACCGGGCCCATGTAGTGAACAGAGCTCCCATTGGACTGGGCCCATGTAGTAAACAGAGCTCCCATTGGACTGGGCCCATGTAGTGAACAGAGCTCCCATTGGACCGGGCCCATGTAGTGAACAGAGCTGCCATTGGACTGGGCCCATGTAGAGAACAGAGCTGCCATTGGACTGGGCCCATGTAGTGAACAGAGCTCCCATTGGACCGGGCCCATGTAGTGAACAGAGCTGCCATTGGACCGGGCCCATGTAGTGAACAGAGCTGCCATTGGACTGGGCCCATGTAGAGAACAGAGCTGCCATTGGACTGGGCCCATGTAGTGAACAGAGCTCCCATTGGACTGGGCCCATGTAGTAAACAGAGCTCCCATTGGACTGGGCCCATGTAGTGAACAGAGCTGCCATTGGACTGGGCCCATGTAGTGAACAGAGCTCCCATTGGACTGGGCCCATGTAGTAAACAGAGCTCCCATTGGACTGGGCTCATGTAGTGAACAGAGCTCCCATTGGACTGGGCTCATGTAGTGAACAGAGCTCCTATTGGACCGGGCCCATGTAGTGAACAGAGCTCCCATTGGACTGGGCTCATGTAGTGAACAGAGCTCCCATTGGACCGGGCCCATGTAGTGAACAGAGCTCCCATTGGACTGGGCCCATGTAGTGAACAGAGCTCCCATTGGACCGGGCCCATGTAGTGAACAGAGCTCCCATTGGACTGGGCCCATGTAGTGAACAGAGCTCCCATTGGACTGGGCCCATGTAGTGAACAGAGCTCCCATTGGACTGGGCCCATGTAGTGAACAGAGCTCCCATTGGACCGGGCCCATGTAGTGAACAGAGCTCCCATTGTACTGGGCCCATGTAGTGAACAGAGCTCCCATTGGACTGGGCCCATATATGTAGTGAACAGAGATGTCGTAACTCTCCATCAATGGCTCTGAACGGCCCGACATCCGGCCTCTACACATGCAGGGAATCGGGCACATTTTTACCGAAGGGTTCCCCAGATTGTTCGCTGTCTAATCCATTTACAAAAACGTTGATGTGAGTTGATGCTTTCTGCCGTCTTCACCCAAAAACGCACTGTGGGAAATATGCATCTTTATGTGTATCCGTGAGTTTGTGTGTGTGTACGGTATATGCATGCGCGCGCGTGTGTATATGTGTGCGTGTGTGTGCGTGTATATGTGTGCGTGTGTGTGTGTGTGTGTGTGTGCGTGTGTGTGTGCAACCCTTTATGTACATACTAAAGCATCCACTGCACTCGTTAGATGTGGTTTCTCGGCATGGTGCTTGGCACCGTTCATATTAACCCATTCTGACCTGAGATCAGATTCATACGAGGTTTCCACTGGACACACACACTGGTCTGATGAACCCATTCTGACCTGAGATCAGATTCTATAAAAAATCTCAGTCGCTCTTCGATTTTTCAAAAATAGCAGACCTACAAGCTCGTAGCGCGCCACTCGGTGGCGCGCTATGAGCTTGTAGATCTGCTATTTTTCAATAGCTAAAGCATAACATGATGCTATAACACCAAACTGGGTTCCCGTTCAGAATGGGTTAAATCACAATAATGGCAGATGAGCTGCTGCACTATGAGACACGCATCCATTTGAAACCACACTTTATTACTCTTTGTTCCTTTTAATAATAAAAAAAAGAGAGCTATGCGAAAAAGATAACCCGGTTTAACAAAAAAAAAATCCTGCAGATAAACAGCTAGGATTGCGTCTTTAAATAATAAATGATCGCCTGCATCTTTTACGGATGGGAATATAACCGAAGAGAACAATGTTCTATAGGAGACGTTCTGACGACGTGCTGATTCAGAATCCCTCATAACTTCAAACATTCAGTCATATAAAGTATGGATAATCCCTAAAAGAAGAGGAACGCGTCTGTTTACAATTTTCCTTCTAATTAAGGATACAGAATGGGGGGGGGGGGGGGGGGGGGGGGGGGGGGGGGGGTGTACCTTTGTTAAAGTTGATGTGTGTTTGTTAGACTTCCAGAAAAACTGTACCTCTAGCAAATTAACCCATTCTGAACGGGAACCCATTTTGGTGTTAGCATCATGTTATGCTTTAGCTATTGAAAAATAGCAGATCTACAAGCTCATAGCGCGCCACCGAGTGGCGCGATACGAGCTTGTAGGTCTGCTATTTTTGAAAAATCGACAGAAGGACTGACATTTTTTTAGAATCTGATCTCAGGTCAGAATGGGTTCATCAGACCAGTGCGTGTCCAGTGGAAACCTCGTATGAATCTGATCTCAGGTCAGAATGGGTTAAGGATACAGAATGGGGGGGGGGGGGGGGGTGTACCTTTGTTAAAGTTGATGTGTGTTTGTTAGACTTCCAGAAAAACTGTACCTCTAGCAAATTAAGGATGGAATACCGAAACGAAACAAACAATAACACTCTAATATGATCCGCAGTCACAGGGAATAAATATTTCACAATCTGTCTACATTTGACACACTTTCCAGAACGGGAACAAAAGGATTTCATCAACAACAGATTATCCAATCATGTTCTTTAGACAATAACCTTTTACGACCGGCATTATAATTCACAAAAGTGTGTAGATAATCTGTGCTCAATTTGTTTAGACTCACTGTTACTCTTCTCTCTTTTATGTCAACAAGATCTTTTTAGTTAGTCCCCAGTTATGGAATGAAACAGTTCAAAAAAGTTAACAAACAAAAGAAAAAGGTAAGCTAAATCAGGAAGGAGTGACACAATTAGAGACAAACTCGATAACAATAACACACAGTTATGCTTGCATGCGACTTCATAACAGTACAGAAGTACAGTACAGAAGTACTCACAGACCAGCCTCACCATAAGACGCTAAATGTTGGTCTTAACCCATTCTGAACGGGAACCCGTTTTGGTGTTGGCATCATGTTATGCTTTAGCTATTGAAAAATAGCAGATCTACAAGCTCGTAGCGCGCCACCGAGTGGCGCGCTACGAGCTTGTAGGTCTGCTATTTTTGAAAAATCGAAGAACGACTGACATTTTCAGAATCTGATCTCAGGTCAGAATGGGTTCATCAGACCAGTGTGTGTCCAGTGGAAACCTCGTATGAATCTGATCTCAGGTCAGAATGGGTTAAAGGCATGTCCCCGTTGTCAATATGACGATAGAGAACATGAGTTAACCCATTTAGACCTGACGTCGAATTTTAAAAAATGTCTTCAAAATCCTGACAGTTTTCTGAAAAACCTCATGTTTCTATGTGTCAGTAGTTCTCAGTATTTCATGTCAAGGACCCCAAAAATTATATGCACTTGGCCGCCAACCCCCCCCATCTGAAAATATGTTATTCCAGGACCCCCCCAGAAGCAAAGATTTTAGTTAAAAAAACGTTCGCTCCGAAAGAATACATATATTCAAAGATTTAGCCCTATGTATACTTTGTCGTATGACAAATAGAGAAGACAGTCCATCTACAACAGATCTGCCACTATTGTAATGTTTCAAAATGTGTGAAAATAACTAGGAAATAAAAGAATGAAACAATTGAAGAAGTATATTTGCTTTAAAAAAAATTATAATAATAATAACTCAAATTTATATAGCACTTAGTACCCAAAGTCGCTTTACAAGGAAAGGAATGAACCAATATTTTTTTTGTAAGACAAAACAATAAAGACATTAATGCTCGAATATAGCACTTGGTAAAGGGTTAATGTGTTTAAGATGATGGTGATGAACCCCCAAGCTGGTGGTGAGTGTGAAACATCAGGAAGATGCTCTAATATAATAATAATAATAATATACACTATTGAGAAGACTCTCCGTGTGGATCGGCCAGCAGTGATATTGGGCGTATACATAAGAGGGATAAGGCAGTGTTTGATGATTAATCACATGGACACAATAATGCTTCACAGCACGGCCAGCATGCGCTACCAGCTGATACTATGATGTGATCAGAGATGATTAGAGAGGAGAAATAATCATTCCTTATCCCATTCTGACCTGAGATCAGATTCATACGAGGTTTCCACTGGACACACACACTGGTCTGATGAACCCATTCTGACCCGAGATCAGATTCTAAAAAAATGTCAGTCGTTCTTTGATTTTTCAAAAATAGCAGACCTACAAGCTCGTAGCGCGCCACTCGGTGGCGCGCTATGAGCTTGTAGATCTGCTATTTTTCTATAGCTAAAGCATAACATGATGCTAACACCAAAACGGGTTCCCGGTCAGAATGGGTTATACAGTGCATTCGTACAATGCTCTAATGATATCGCTTGATTGGAGCCTCGGCCCGAGAGAAGATAATAACTGTCTTTTTGCGCAGAATGAACTCAAAGATTATTTCTTTAAGTTCATGAAAATGGGGCCACGGGCCTAGCTGGGTGTTGCTGATTTGAGGATTAAGATAAGCTGACCTTTCATATTCTAGCTGTTGTATAAAAGATGAAGTTTGCAGCTCCTCATCACATTAGACCTTATCAATGGTCAGAGCTTCTGGGAGGCCTCTTTGAATATGACAATGGCTTTCTTCAGACGTTCCAACCCCCTACTGTAGGATTACTGTGAGTGCGTGTGTGCATGTGTGTGTGTGTGTGTGTGTGTGTGTGTGTGTGTGTGTGTGTGTGTGTGTGTGTGTGTGTGTGTGTGTGTGTGTGTGTGTGTGTGTGCTCATCATCAATAAAGTATTTTCCTCAGCTTTGTTTGTGTGATAATGCACAGAAGAAAGAAAGAGAGACCTGCATCCAGATTGGTATCATGGGTTACATCATGCTAATCACAACAGCTACACAGCTCAATTTAAATGATCTGGCTTGCACCTTTAAACAGCTTTGACAGCAGAGGACAGGGTTTATCACCCCCATCCCTATCAAACTATCACCGCCTAATCAAACACTTTATCTGTCACACAGCAACACCCCTCTCCCTTCCTTGGCCTCTGGGCAGTGTGGGCACCCACCCCGACACCCCACAATGGTGGGATATATAAGTCTCTCTGTTCTCTGGGCATCCACTGTGGCACTCATACCACAGTTTAAAGGCCTAGTCATATAGTCCAGCTTTAGGTGAAGAGGTGCATGACCACCTCTTGGTTAGTAAAAAATCACACCTGTGTGAAATGAGGGGCTCTCTTGTCATCGTACATTGATTTATGTTAGCGGACATTTGACGTCGCTACATAAGGTACATAAGGTGGTCCCTTATTGGTCAAGCGCTCCCACCAACCATGTGATTCGTTAGCCAATTTGCCCGTTTACATATGACGTAAGTTTTCCCTTCAATGTCGTTTAATGTTTTGATGTTTAATTTACCTCATATTTAGCGGAATTATCAGCTCTTATCATCATCATACATCATCATGCATCATCTCATACTGGCCAATCAGAATTCTTTTAATTTTAAATTTACATCATATTTAGCGGAATTCAGACGTCATCTCTCCATTCATTGTCAAGGTCAAATATTGAGACGCGTGGGGACAAGATTGGCGGACATTTGACCTGAATTCCCTTTTCATTGTCAATGGCAAATGTGTTGTGTGAGCAGTGACTACCGCAGCCTGACGTCATGTTGTAGTTTTAGTTAAAAACAGAGATGTGTTGTGTGAGCAGTGACCACCGCAGCGTGACGTCATGTTGTAGTTTTAGTTAAAAACAGAGATGTGTTGTGTGAGCAGTGACCACCGCAGCGTGATGTCATGTTGTAGTTTTAGTTAAAAACAGAGAGATGTGTTGTGTGAGCAGTGACTACCGCAGCGTGACGTCATGTTGTAGTTTTAGTTAAAAACAGAGAGATGTGTTGTGTGAGCAGTGACTACCGCAGCGTGATGTCATGTTGTAGTTTTAGTTAAAAACACAGAGATGTGTTGTGTGAGCAGTGACTACCGCAGAGTGACGTCATGTTGTAGTTTTAGTTAAAAACACAGAGATGTGTTGTGTGAGCAGTGACTACCGCAGCGTGATGTCATGTTGTAGTTTTAGTTAAAAACACAGAGATGTGTTGTGTGAGCAGTGACTACCGCAGCGTGACGTCATGTTGTAGTTTTAGTTAAAAACACAGAGATGTGTTGTGTGAGCAGTGACTACCGCAGCGTGACGTCATGTTGTAGTTTAAGTTAAAAACAGAGATGTGTTGTGTGAGCAGTGACTACCGCAGCGTGACGTCATGTTGTAGTTTTAGTTAAAAACAGAGAGATGTGTTGTGTGAGCAGTGACTACCGCAGCGTGACGTCATGTTGTAGTTTTAGTTAAAAACAGAGAGATGTGTTGTGTGAGCAGTGACTACCGCAACGTGACGTCATGTTGTAGTTTTAGTTAAAAACAGAGAGATGTGTTGTGTGAGCAGTGACTACCGCAGCGTGATGTCATGTTGTAGTTTTAGTAAAAAACAGAGAGATGTGTTGTGTGAGCAGTGACTACCGCAGCGTGACGTCATGTTGTAGTTTTAGTAAAAAACACAGAGATGTGTTGTGTGAGCAGTGACTACCGCAGCATGACGTCATGTTGTAGTTTTAGTAAAAAACAGAGATGTGTTGTGTGAGCAGTGACTACCGCAGCGTGATGTCATGTTGTAGTTTTAGTTAAAAACAGAGAGATGTGTTGTGTGAGCAGTGACTACCGCAGCGTGATGTCATGTTGTAGTTTTAGTTAAAAACAGAGAGATGTGTTGTGTGAGCAGTGACCACCGCAGCGTGATGTCATGTTGTAGTTTTAGTAAAAAACAGAGAGATGTGTTGTGTGAGCAGTGACCACCGCAGCGTGACGTCATGTTGTAGTTTTAGTAAAAAACAGAGAGATGTGTTGTGTGAGCAGTGACCACCGCAGCGTGACGTCATGTTGTCGTTTTTGGTTGTCACCTCTTCACCGAAAATGGGACTATGACTAGGCCTTTATGTCTCTATTGCCCCTGGGGCAGCTACGCTGGCACCTCACACTACCTCTCTGCCCCTGGGGCAGCTACGCTGGCACCTCACACTACCTCTCTGCCCCTGGGGCAGCTACGCTGGCACCTCAAACTACCTCTCTGCCCCTGGGGCATCTATACGCTGGCACCTCACACTACCTCTCTGCCCCTGGGGCAGCTACGCTGGCACCTCACACTACCTCTCTGCCCCTGGGGCAGCTACGCTGGCACCTCACACTACCTCTCTGCCCATGGGTCATCTATACGCTGGCACCTCACACTACCTCTTTGCCCCTGGGGCAGCTACGCTGGCACCTCACACTACCTCTCTGCCCATGCCAGTGTGCTGCTGCTGCTGAATGAAACCACAGGGCTCTGTGAGAGGTCAGTATACCAAGGCCAGTGGGTGGGGGTCCTGACTTGGAAACGTATATTGTGGACAATATCTCTCTCCTGGGCAGAGCCTTGCCAGCCATAGACTTACATGCGTCAGATTACTGGCCAACATCTCCAGGCGTCTTTGATGTGGGAGGCAATGTTTACCCCTATAACTTACAGCGCGGCTCTGCAGGGACTTATTTTTATAACCTCCATTATTTTCTATCGTAAATATTCAAATCCAGATCTTAAATCCCGGGCTTAGCGAGGAGAATAGCCAAAAACAACATGCGGCTCCTCGGCTACCCCCTGCTCTCACTCTTCCATAGAAAAATCATTATGAAGATTAATACAGGAATCACACAGAAATGCTGAGATGAGACTGTACGACCCCAGCGGATATAATGCAGTCATATAGGAGCTTCGGAATGGAAATTTCTGGTCAAGGATCCTTGGGCTTTTTTTGTTGTCTTTATTTGTTTGAGGGTTTTGACACATTTCGCATTTCCTCCTTTTGGCTGTGAATTAATATTTGAAGCTCGAATATTAATCCCGATTCAGGGGTGGATTAGTTTAGCTATTGTCCCCTCCGCGCTGAGCCCCAAATAAATAAAGGCGCTGACACAGAGAGGAAATCTATACCACTCTGCCCTGCAAACAAAGACCCCTGCTCCCAGAGATAACACACGGCCCTGCATGCAACAGAGACCCCCTACTCCAACCACACACACAAATCCTCAGTGTTAAGTTAACTGCAGGAGTGCAAAAACTCCACACTTATTCACTCATTTCTTACACTCTCGGAGTGAAATTAACACTGAGGATTGTACTGTGTAGGATCCTCCATCTCCCTTTCTTAAATCAACCCCTCTGTCCCTGCACACTCCATCTCTCTCTCTCTCTCTGTCTCTCTCTCTCCCCAAGTAAAAAAAAAAAAAAAAACTTTGCCATGGTAGATTTGCACGGCAATCGTGCCCCGAAACCACCGTGCCTCTTCCTCAGCTTATGCAGTGCATTTTCCAGAGTTTATCAAAGAATACAATGGGGTTATGCTTCCACCATTATTCTCCAGGCAAGAACAGTAATTTAAATGCACTAGTACTACTGAGGCAGGGCGCAGCCTGCTGTCTCACTGTGGAACAGAGAGAGAGAGAGAGAGAGATGAAGAAAAAAAACGCACCGCATTACTTTGTTGACCTTTCCTGTTCCCATAGTTTACAAACAGCTGTGAAGCTCCTTCCTCTGGGCTCTTTGTACATCAGAGCCTGGGACTGATGGAGGCACGCCATGCTCTAAATGAAGACCCCCCCCCCCCCCCCCCCCCCTCCAACTCCAACTCGCCTCCATGCAGCTCGCAAAAACACTGCAACCTCACAAATACACATTTATTATTTTCTATCTGCCACAAACGCTGCTTCCAGAGCGGATATACACAGTAACAAGATAACGATGGCATCATTGTATACAAGAACATATTTATAGACAAACACTTGGTTCAACTACTACAAAAAAAACACCAAAACTACAGGGCTCAATACTGAATAGTATAGACGCTCTCCAAGCTCACAGCGTGTAGGGAGGAGGAACACCGGCTATTCTCTCTATTTTTGAAGATCTTTTAAATGCATTTATGGAAAATGAATCTGAAACATTTTTGTCCATAATGACATGCCCAAAAACAGGGATATATGCCAGGTTCAAAGTGGCGAAAGCATATATAATATGCACATATCAATACCATCGCTCATGCTCAGAAACATTTCTAATTTCCCTCATAATAGCATGGGAAAGTATATTTGGCAAACGATTCCATTCCTTATATAATTGAAGCTACAAAAAAATGCGATGCTATTTTAATACACACAAAAGTATGGTATCACAATTTGCATGTTGACCCCGATCTAAGATGAACGGCAAACTGCACTCCTCAATGACAGCAATCAGCACATTCCTGCCAGCTCATAAAGACAGAGAGATTCACATACCGAAAATGCACGCACACACACACACGCACACACACGCACACACACACGCGCGCGCGCATGCAGGTTTCGTCATGGTATTGTGAAAACAGATGGGAACACTGAGTGCTGCTGTGCTTCTGATGTTGGAGCTACATGTGTGACCTGGAGGCAGAATGCAATGTGTGGAGAGAGAGAGAGAGAGAGAGAGAGAGAGAGAGAGAGAGAGAGAGACAGAGAGAGAGAGAGAGAGAGAGAGAGAGAGTGTGTGTGTGTGTGTGTGTGTGTGTGTGTGTGTGTGTGTGTGTGTGTGTGTGTGTGTGTGTGTGTGTGTGTGTGTGTGTGTGTCAGAGAGAGTGAGAGTGAGTGAGCTGATGGCTAGGAAGAGGAATAAAATAATGGAGGGAGAAAGGAAGAAATGGAGGAGGAAGGGACACACAGACAGACGAAGGGAAAAAGGACGGAGGCGAAGGAAAGGAAAGGAGACATTTATGACGAGGGAAGAAAGGAAGGAAGGAAGAAGGAAGGAAGGAAGGACAACAGAAATGAACAGGCGGGGGGGGGGGAGAGGAAAGAAAAGGAAAGAAAGGGAAACAAATAAAAGGAAGAAGGGAAGAACGGAGGAAGGAAGAGAGAGAGAGACAGGAAGGAAGAGAGAAGGAGAGGAGTACGGGAAACAGAATAAGATATAGGGGAAGGAGGAAGGAAGGAAGGAAGGAAGGAACACCTCACACTCCTACTGTATCCTATACTGGGCCAAACAGTGAGGTCTGAGAGCAGAGAAAGGGGCCGAGTCCTCCTCCTCCCCAAAGCACCCGGTCACATCAGGGTGATTGGAATTGGCAGCCATGGTTACCAATACTGTGTTAATCAATCCATTGGTGTCGGTGTGTCTGGGTGGGCGGATACTCCCAGTCTGGAAGGGGTTAATGGGAAATCAATGTTTGGGGATGTGCTCGTGAGCAGGACATGAGGAAAGAGGGTTAGACGGAGACGGAGTGGGGAGAGATAGAGGGGCGGGGAGGGCCAGATAGGAACAGTGTTTCCTGTGATAGCAGCAGACTTCCCAGATGTTATCTGTCATTCAGAGGAGCACTCTGGTGGCCAGATGTTCAGGCTCAGTGTATCTGGATCCTACTGGGGGATCAATAGAGGTCAAGTGCATGGTAATATTTAGCACTGCTCTGCACACGCAACGGCAATCATGGCATCACCATCAGACCGTGCATGTTTGTCCTTTTATGGAGAGATTTAACAGAATGAACACAAGAGAAATAAAAATGATATAAGCCATATAATAATACCACCTTTGTGTGATTTGCTTGTCTGTTCAGGCAGACATGTCTGGTATAATAGGTCAGTGCCCACACACATACTACGCACACACATTTTCAAAGATATTCAAAATGAAAAAGATTTTTCAAAATGTTTGACATTTTTCTAAAAAAGGTGAACATATAATAGCCGGTCTTTGCAAGCTCACATGGTGGTGTCTTGTGAGCTTGTAGAAAAGGTTATATTAACGACGCCGTCATACAAAATACAAGCATGGGGAGAGTATTTCTTTGGCCCGGCCAGCCTCCTCAGCAATGTGTGCACTTCCTATGTCCATTAGAGGGGAAAACAAAGTGGAGCGCTGATTTGGATGGAAAGGTAAAAATAAATACAGTGTAAAATCATCCAGAGTGGTTTTCCAACGGCCCGGGGGCCGTGGGGGGATGTGGGGGGATGTGAGGAAGGCGTGCAAGGGGAACCCAGAGCAGGTCCCAGTGCAGGGAGGCTCTTTGTAGTTGGAACAGCCTCAACTAGCCAGAGGCTCCGCAGCACTAACCTCTACCACTCACACACACTGTTTGGGGAAATTACAGCACGGTGTAAAAATTAATCAAGTAAACGCTGAGCAGCTTTGGTTTGGCTCACATTAACATATTATCAATAATGTATTAATCAAATACAAATAAACACCCCTGCATAATAGCATACTTAACTAACCATATGCCCCCCCCCCCCACACACACACACCTCCCCCCACCGCCTCCCCATCCACTCGCAATGAAAAGTTAGTCTTCTCGCAGCTCCAGTGATAATAATAAGCACAGCAAACTTCACTGCAAACAGAGTGTTTTTTCTGTACGTGTCTAAGTTCTTATTCGCCCTTGTTCATCAGCTCTTTCCTTCATTACCGGGCCAGATACTTACTGTATAGTGCCTTGACAAAATGCCAGGAAATTATGAATTCATTTATTTATACCCTACAATAGCATTGTGCATCATGCAACGTAAATAAACACACCGGTGATGAAGCACTGGAAACAACAATGCACATAATTTGTGCAAAGCTACACTTTGGGCTTGATTCCTGAAACTAGCTAAGTGGTTTGTGAAAAGAGTTAGTCACTTTTATCACTTGCAGAGGAGTGGAATCAGCTCTGCTTTTGTATTTTCACTTAAATGCATGTTCTGTTTTTCTACAGATAAGTTGTGTTGTTTAAAAGCATCCGCATTTTGCCAAACGCTTTGTTCATCGGGGGAACTTTCATGGCCAGGGATTTTCTAAACACAATTCATCAAAGTGGAACGGCAGTCTTTTTTCCCCCTGCATTCCTAATCCTTTTTGCTGCAGATGAGAGATTTGCTGTTCAGACTCATTAAGATTAGAGCGTTTTGCGAGTTATTTAAGAATGCAAAGTTCCATGTGAGACCTCTCAGAGTTCAGAACAGAAGAAAATCCTATCGACACGCTCAGTGCACTGACTGGGGGCTGATCTTAGCCTATATTTCTATATTTGGTGTCGGTGATTGAGTGATAGCATGTGAAATGGCTTTTCCGACTCCATACATCATGGGTCGGAGTTACAGTCACTTCTCCGTTCTTATAATTAGTGGGACGCTGTAGATTTGAATGCTATATTTGTCTTCGTGTGCTAGGGTACTTATTCGGTTTTCTGCTACGCATAATAAAGAAACAGTGCAGTCTTTGTAATGGAGTTATAGTGGCTGGTCTAGCATCTAGTGCTCCTGGTTGGCTTTATTAAATGACTTTAAACATTGGCTGAGAACATTTGGCATTTTTGTCCATTTCTCTAGCTTGCTCTGAAACTAGATAGTAGTTGTTCTATAGTTGATGTTTTTGTAAGTAGTATAAGTAGAATTGCTGCTGCTCTTGAGCAGTGTTTAGGCGTTGATTTGTCTTGGAATGGGCCAGGTGTTAAAACCCAGTGTCCAGGTTGGATACATAATAGTTAACATCTTGGCGGGGGGACTAGTCTTCTAGCTGAAGGAAGAATTATCATTGGATTGGAACTGAATGTTAGTCTTTTTGGCGAAGGGTTTTTAATATTAGCTTTCTTGGCTAGAGAGCCAGTAGTCTCTTGGCTGCTCTCAGGGCTGGAAGCACAGATCCAACGGTCTGATCCAGTTGTTGGTTGAACACAGCTCCAGTCTCGGCACCTTTCCCATACTTTTCCTACTCCAAGTGTCGCAATCTGGTTCCATTTTACAGCTGGCCTTGAGATTGTAACAGAGCTCCTTTCTCTCTCTCTCCTAAACCGCATATTTAATCCCTGTGCTTATGTCAAACTTAATTACAAGACCTTGTACGAAAAAATAACAAGTGTGCCTTGTAGGAGGAGTGGGCAAGAGGAGAAGAGAGCATTGAGGAGAGGCCGAGAAAAAGAAGCAGCTAAAGGTAAGACGTGTGAGGGAAAAATGTAATCTATCAACAGTTAAATGATTCAACAGACAAGACATGATGCTGAGTATGTTTCCTGTGTCTATGAAACGAGCAAAAAGCAAATCAATAGTGATATAAAATACAAGTGGAATTGCGCATCAGAATATAAAGTATATATTTGTAGTGCACAGCTATGGCACAAGATGAAGCTATAGGTGACTGTAAATACAGTATGTTGTGAGTCCTGTATACTGCAATATGTGCATTATATTAAATTGAAAACTTAAAAAAAAAAACGAAAAAAAAAAACCCCAGAGGAGCAGGAGAGAAGGTATGCAAGCTTTAGGGGCCCTGCGCCCATATCTGTGAACTTACAATATGGCGAGCTGTCATCATTTGTCTAAGCCAATCACCCACTGTGTGTAGTGTGCGTGTGTATAGTGTGCACTGTGCGTGTGCACACACGTGCACGTGCGCTGTGCAAGTAGAACTATGTATTTACTCTGTAGAAGTGGAAGAGCCAGGGAGAGAGATGTTTAGTCTGTCAGTTTGAAATTACCTCCAACCCTGAAAATATGAGCAGCGTCTGTCGAGCAGCGACACAGGGAGACATAACTATGATGAACACCGCGCTGTGAGGAAGAACAAACCTTTGAAAAGTCTAAATCCTTTTCTTTTTGTTTGGTGGGGGGAGGGAGTGGGGGGGGGGGGGGGAGGGGGGAGGAGGAAAGGGGATTTCTTTTCTTTTTTTTTAAATGCTTTGAAAAGCGCATATTCATACAATCTTCATAAGGCGAAACAGCTTAACCGTGGAATACACATGATGTGTTTTGCAAAGGGAGACTTGATAAACATAGACAGACAGTGAGGCAGGCAGGCAGGCAGACTGGCAGGTAGACAGACAAGCAGGCAGGCAGGCAGGCAGACTGGCAGGCAGGCAGACTGACAAACAGACAAGCAGGCAAGCAGGCAGGCAGGCAGACTGGCAAGTATAGGCAGGCAGACAGACAGACAAGCAGGCAGGCAGGCAGACTGGCAGGTATAGGCAGCAGACTGGCAGGTATAGGCAGACAGACAAGCAGGCAGGTAGGCAGGTAGGCAGGCAAGGAGGCTGGAACGTAGGTGAGCATGCTGTAATTTAGTATGGCCGATGTAAGGTTTAACCTCGTCAGATAATCCCCACATAGCGTAAATTTACGAGCCATACAAGAAATTCAAAGTTTCAACACCAAAGTAGTAGTAGTAGTAGTAGTAGTAGTTGTGAATTAGAAAACTGGACATTTGGACTGAATGTTTCCTATATCCTCGTGTTGGGCTTCTGTTTTCACCAAAGTCTTTATTTGTGTTGTTTCTCATAAGCGCAGCTCCGTTGTATTGTTATCACGTTCCACACAGCCGTCTGCCTTGACTTCTGTGCTGACCGTCTGCTGCGGGCCGGTGTGGGCTAGCCCCTCCCACCCCTCAAACTGGTGCGAAACTGGGTAGGAAAAACGGGGAAGCGTCTCACACACCAACACCCCCCCCCCCCCCCCCACCCCTGAGCTGAAGGCCTGCCTGCTGGCCAGACCAGAGCCTTCCCAGACTAGATGCCCAGCGATGGGCCAAGCGGGGAGAGAGAGGTTCCCATGCCACTAGCGCTGAGACTGGCGCGCCACCCGGAGGTATTTATAGCAGACCATCTCCAAAGGGCTAGCGGAGAGGCCATGCTTGTTTTCCTTTCCATTCCCCAGGCGCTCTCACCAGGCCTCACATGCGGGTGTTAAATATATACCCAAATACTGGGAGCAAAAACTGTGGGGCAGAAAGAAGAACAAGGAGAGGCTGAAGGATCCCTCAGACCGGGAGAGGGAGAGAGAGAGAGAGAGAGAGAGAGAGAGAGAGAGAGAGAGAGAGAGAGAGAGAGAGAGAGAGAGAGAGAGAGAGAGAGAGAGAGAGAGAGATGGAATGAAGAGAAGACAAAATGAGAGAAAGCTGAGAGTGAAAGAATGAAGGAAATAGTAAGGAAGGAAGAAACAAGCAAACAAAGTATGGATTGATCATGAATGAATAAATAGCAGTATATGTGTTGTTGATATTCAAACTAACAACGCGTTCACATCATGACAGGTTGTGTATGTGTATAGTACTGTATAAATGAGGTATTATGTAGTATATAACTTGGGTTTTAGGTAAAGACGTCCCAGCTATAAAAGGTGCAGTGGCAGTACGTAGCAGTCAGAAGTCCTCATGGGAGCCTCTGCTAGATGAGAGGAGAGCTGGGGGCATTCATTCATTCACAGGGAAGCAATGGACCGACCCTCAAGATTAGGCCTTCACTAACATCAAATAGCCTGGATCCAACATCCAGCCCTCCTCTTATGATCTCTGTCTGTCTGTCTGTCTGTCTGTCTGTCTGTCTGTCTGTCTGTCTGTCTGTCTGTCTGTCTGTCTGTCTGTCTGTCTGTCTGTCTGATTCTCTCCGTTTCTTGCTGTCTGTCTGTCTCCCCCCCACCTCTCTCTCTCTCTGTCTGTCTGTCTGTCTGTCTGTCTGTCTGTCTGTCTGTCTGTCTGTCTGTCTGTCTGTCTGCCTCATTCTCTCTGTTTCTTGCTGTCTGTCTCCCCCCCCCTCTCCCTCTCTCTCTCTCTCTCTGTCTGTCTGTCTGTCTGTCTGTCTGTCTGTCTGTCCGTCTGTCTGTCTCATTCTCTCCGTTTCTTGCTGTCTGTCTGTCTCCCCCCCCCCCCACCTCTCTCTCTCTCTCTCTGTCTGTCTGTCTCATTCTCTCTGTTTCTTGCTGTCTGTCTGTCTCCCCCCCCCCCCCCCCCCCCTCCCTCTCTCTCTCTCTCTCTCTCTCTCTCTCTCTCTCTCTGTGTGCATGGGAATTCCAGAGTGGCATTATTACTATGTTGAAAACAGACCCTATAAATACTGAACACTGTGATGAATATAACAGTGATTATGGAGGCAGCGATAATTATATCAGGGAGAAAAAAAGAGAGAGAGCCATCATTGAAGTTTTCTCTGTTTTCGTGTTTGGAAATCCCTTTCAACCGTCTTGTGTCTTAATGTATAAGGAATTACAGAGGCAACAGTAGCGTGGTAATCTGGGGAGGAGGGGGGGGGTCTCTGGGAAGGCCTCGTGGGACCCTTCCTCCAGTGATCCTCTCTCCTGTTCCAGCTCTCTTGCTTTCCTCTCACATCTCTGTAAAAGCCACCGTTCGCTGCCGCGCGTCTGCCATTTTAATGACGACTCGGCCAACAAACAATTAATAGGCTTGCCCCACACAGATGCCTGTTAAAAAATGGAATAGCAGGAACTATGGAGTGCTCTCCCCGGATGGGGCCGTCCGCACCGCAGTGTGGTTCCTGCTATCAGAACTATGGAGTGCTCTCCCCGGATGGGGCCATCCGCACCGCAGTGTGGTTCCTGCTATCAGAACTATGGAGTGCTCTCCCTCCCCGGATGGGGCCATCCGCACCGCAGTGTGGTTCCTGCTATCAGAACTATGGAGTGCTCTCCCCGATGGGGCCATCCGCACCGCAGTGTGGTTCCTGCTATCAGAACTATGGAGTGCTCTCCCTCCCCGGATGGGGCCATCCGCACCGCAGTGTGGTTCCTGCTATCAGAACTATGGAGTGCTCTCCCCGGATGGGCCAATCCGCACCGCAGTGTGGTTCCTGCTATCAGAACTATGGAGTGCTCTCCCCGGATGGGGCCATCCGCACCGCAGTGTGGTTCCTGCTATCAGAACTATGGAGTGCTCTCCCCGGATGGGGCCATCCGCACCGCACTGTGGTTCCTGCTATCAGAACTATGGAGTGCTCTCCCCGGATGGGGCCATCCGCACCGCAGTGTGGTTCCTGCTATCAGAACTATGGAGTGCTCTCCCCGGGTTGGGGCCATCCGCACCGCAGTGTGGTTCCTGCTATCAGAACTATGGAGTGCTCTCCCCGGATGGGGCCAGATCCGCACCGCAGTGTGGTTCCTGCTATCAGAACTATGGAGTGCTCTCCCCGGATGGGCCATCCGCACCGCAGTGTGGTTCCTGCTATCAGAACTATGGAGTGCTCTCCCCGGATGGGGCCATCCGCACCGCAGTGTGGTTCCTGCTATCAGAACTATGGAGTGCTCTCCCCGGATGGGGCCATCCGCACCGCAGTGTGGTTCCTGCTATCAGAACTACGGAGTGCTCTCCCCGGATGGGGCCATCCGCACCGCAGTGTGGTTCCTGCTATCAGAACTATGGAGTGCTCTCCCCGGATGGGGCCATCCGCACCGCAGTGTGGTTCCTGCTATCAGAACTACGGAGTGCTCTCCCCGGATGGGGCCATCCGCACCGCAGTGTGGTTCCTGCTATCAGAACTATGGAGTGCTCCCCGGATGGGGTCACGCACCGCAGTGTATGGCTCCTACTATCTTTTCGCCCAGCGGAGCATTGCTGCTTTTACGCTTATGGACGCTCTCTCTCTCTCTCTCTCTCTCTCACCGAGCCCGGGCCCAGAGCCCGGCCCGGGCCCAGCTTAGATCTTTAAGCCTTAAGACTACAACCTCAGCAGCAGCACCCCGACCTGAGGCCCAGCTCCTGTCCAAACCTCAGCTGTACAGAGGGAGCCGCCTCTCTGGCTGATTGCGTCAGAAAGATTCCACAGCCGTGGCCTCTGTTTTTTCATGCTTGTGGGAAAATAGCAGCTCATGTTTCCTTGGATGCTTCACACATTCCTCACTCTGTCTCCACATCGCAGCGCGGGGCCCCCAGGGGCCCCCAGAGATTGGGCAGGGCCACGGCCAGGCAGTGGGAGGAGCTCGGGAAATGAGGGGTGTGGCAAAAAAAATGAATTGGGTTGTCCATTGTGTTTTTTTTTATTGTTTATTTAGGGGGTGGGTTGCTAGGCGACGCGGACACGAAATAGGCACTAATTGCATTTCCCCAAGTTTGATGAGTAAAACAGAACTTTGGACAGAAACTTTTCCAGCTCATTTAACTTCTCAGAACACAGCTGGGAATTATAGATAACAGAACATCTGGAAGTCACAAAAATACTTCTCCTCCACCGTCTAATCCAGAAAGATTGGAAAGTCACCACATCCTGCAATAAACTCCATCCCAAAGCAAACGCAGTGACAGCTTCAATATTTCTACTTTTTAAATAACTATTACTGGATGGCAAGATTTGCGCATTCTATATAATCTTTTCAAGCGTGTTTCGAGGGAAATTCCTGCACTGCAGCAGAGGCCTGACGTACCATGAACTAAGACTTAGAGGCCTGACGTACCATGAACTAAGACTTAGAGGCCTGACGTACCATGAACTAAGACTCAGAGGCCTGACGTACCATGAACTAAGACTTAAAGGCCTGACGTACCATGAACTAAGACTTAAAGGCCTGACGTACCATGAACTAAGACTTAGAGGCCTGACGTACCATGAACTAAGACTTAGAGCCTGACGTACCATGAACTAAGACTTAGAGGCCTGACGTACCATGAACTAAGACTTAGAGGCCTGACGTACCATGAACTAAGACTTTGCTGTCATAGTTGTGGAGAAAGCACGGTCACGGTAGAATGTCTGAAACGTGAAACACTGCATCCCAGGACAGGACTATAATGTAGTATTGACTAAGACCGTGTAGTTAAGGCTGTGTAGTTCTTATAAAATCAGACCCGTCTGAACTGAGTGGTGCTGTACTGTACTTTACTGTACTCGTACTGTACGTGTGTGTGTGTGTGTGTAAAGCTGCGCAACAGAGACACTTGATGGTGGAAAAAAAAACGCTATTTCCGTGCTTGGACGGACCCAGCCAGCCGGGGACACACATTGCTGTACATTGGAGTGGCTGCACCACTCAAAAACACGTGGCACGCACACGCACACGCACACACACACACACACACACACACACACACACACACACACACACACACACACACACACACACACACACACACACACACACACACACACACAATATTCTTGGCCAAATACAACCTTGGTCACACTCCAAATCCTTGGCCTCAAAATATCAAGACAAAGGTAGTTAGTCTTGATTTATGCATGCTTCAGCTCAAGACGAACAGGAACAGGGCACGGTAGCAAAGCAATTATTTTTTAAGTTGAAAACATTATTTAATAGTAATGGCTGAAACATCAAAGCCA
>NC_137862.1:6735012-6812944 GCF_963924005.1 Protomyctophum bolini | reverse complement strand
CTGAGTTTACTTTGCGAGTGGCGAAAGAAAATATTTATCTCATACTGTTTTCTGTCATGATTGTAAAAAGTATGGTTCTCTCTCTCTCTCTCTCTCTCTCTCTCTCTCTCTCTCTCTCTCTCTCTCTCTCTCATTGTTTTACGAGACGCAGGAACAAACTTTCATGCCGTTTGTCTTAATATGTATGTTTGTGATGAAGAGAGAGAGAGAGAGAGAGAGAGAGAGAGAAATAGAGAGAAATTGGATGTGAAAGAAAGAGACAAAAAGGCGATAAAGAGCTAAATAAATGGGGCGAGCTGGCCTCATGTCAGAAGAACAGCTCCATGTTTGTCCTCGTCCCGATCAGAGACACATAACCGCCGCCTTCTTCTCTCTCCAGTCTCCTTAAGTGGCTCAATTAGAACACAAGACGCTGTTGTCTGATGCAAACTGGAATCAATTTGGAAAAGAAACCATTTCACCTCAGATTAAGCGCTCCTCTGTCTGCGCCGTGGTATGCTGACCTTTGCAGAGGTCTGTCTTGTGGCACGACGAGGAGGGGCCGGCCAGATGATGCGCCATGAGGCTAATTAGTCTGCTTGACGTCAGCAGCCATGCAGGGCCCTGAGTGACTTATGGCTGGACTTCTGGCCATTAGTCAGGAGCCCACAGTCCTCTCTCTGTCAGGGGCCAAACCAGTCCCACAGGTCACACAGGTCACTTTATGTCTTTGTGACTAGTATTGAGGGTATGCGCGTGACATCATCATCATCATACCCAAAGGTTGTGCAGGAACAGAAACTACTTTCTGGCCTCGACAGCCCAAATATTAAAGTCCTATCTGATTGCATTAAACAACGTTAAACGTAGTTAAACTCACGTTGCCTCTCGATTTGCCACTCTATGCACTTTATACTTTGTGCATATACCCTCTATACTTAAATAAGTTTAATACAAAAACTTGGTCAAGCTTAAGAGAGTCACTCCTGCTACATCATCTTTGTTCATCCACAGACGTCGTGCAACCTGTTTACTTAGCTAGCAGCTATTTTCGGCAAGCAACACAGTTCCAACTATACAAAGAACAAAAGATGGACAGACAGCTCCAGAAATCAGCCTTCAAAAGACATTCCAAGTACTCTCACCATACAGAAGTATATACCCTAAAGAGAGGCCTGCGAAAGGACCCTCAGCGTCAGTTCAAGTCGACGCGTCTGGCCTTTTCTTTGCTCTTGTTTGGCGGTTAGAAGGGGAACACGCTCCATCCTGACCCCGGGGGGCACTCGTCCAATCAGATCACTATCTCCTTCGAGAGGGCGCCTCCATAATAGTGACATTTTTCCACCTCGTCAATAAAGTGGTGAAAGCCACCCCTCCAACCGGCTACTTGACCGTTTAACCCATTCTGAACGGGAACCCATTTTGGTGTTTGGCATCATGTCGTGCTTTAGCTATTGAAAAATAGCAGATCTACAAGCTCATAGCGCGCCACCGAGTGGCGCGCTACGAGCTTGTAGGTCTGCTATTTTTTGAAAAATCGAAGAACGACTGACATTTTTTTGAATCTGATCTCAGGTCAGAATGGGTTCATCAGACCAGTGTGTGTCCAGTGGAAACCTCGTATGAATCTGATCTCAGGTCAGAATGGGTTAACTTCCTCCTGAAAAGAGCCTTTCTCTCTGCCTGCCTCTGTGCCTGGCTGAAATCAATAAAATGTCGAGCGGTGGAAGGAAGGAGGCTGAGGCGCTAACACATGAACCGCTGGTCTCTGCTGCCGTAGAGAGGCGTCTGGCAGGGAAAGGAGACGCCAGGAGAGCCGGCGGTGACCCCGTCTCACCCGTCTCACATTCACCCATGCAGCACACAGACCTGACCCGGGACCTGCTATACAGACCGTTTCTACTTTGGACCAAGAGCTTCCACAAAAGCTGGGAGGCAAATACATGCTTGTGCGCACGGCACACGCACGCATGCACGTCAGCAGGCAGACAAACACCGTCTTAACCCATTCTGACCTGAGATCAGATTCTAAAAAATTTTCTTCTACATCCTGACAGTTTTCTGAAAAAGCTATGTTTCTATGTCAGTCGTTCTTCGATTTTTCAAAAATAGCAGACCTACAAGCACCGAGTGGCGCGCTATGAGCTTGTAGATCTGCTATTTTTCAATAGCTAAAGCATAACATAGTGCCAACACCAAAATGTGTTAATAAAGCCATAAAAAAAAATCAAACCTTAAAGAGTTCAGCGATGTTTCATGCATGATATGCTTACTGTTGCTGTTGGTCAGAAACCTTGTAACTCCCCCCCCCCCCCCAAAAAAATGTCTCCATCATTTAGTTTTTCGCTATAATGACGCAAAAATAGCCAGTCTACAAGCTCATGATCTACACGCTTGTAAGTAGTAGTAGGACTGCTATTTTTGCTATGTGGGTTTTTATCAATATTTAACCAATGAAAAGTATTAACAAGAGGCTTGCGACTAAAAAATAACCACATTCGATCCAGTGGAACAACAAGGTTGTTTTGTCAATTTCCTGAACAGTGCCAGTTTTGGACATACAAGATTTCCACCCAACAAACAGACGAAATGCATTATTATACTAGTACAGTGTCAGACAAAGACCTGCATCTGCACCGTACCCAGACTGAGATAGAGAACATTAGGAGATGGAAGCAGCCAGCGCTTCTCCATCTCTGATGATCATTGCTCACCATGACTCATTTAGCAGCTCCGTTCGTTCACACATCGCCACTCGTCTTTTGCGGTGATTGACATAATGGCGTCAGAGTGAAAACAAAATGTCTTCCAATAATCATGGGGGGGAGGGGGGGGGGGGTGTGGGGGGGGGGGGGGGGGGGAGTTCTGGGAGGGGTCGGGGATAGATAGGTTATGTCTGTGCTGGCGTTGAAACGAGCGCAGCGCTTTGTTTGGTTACGCTGCCTGAGCTGAAATTGATTTCTGTGTGAAGCATGTACCCCCGTGTGCCCGGAGCCCTCGCATTCAGATGAAATAAATAACACACTCTCAGAGAGGCTGCAGCCGGGGCGGGGCGGGGTGGGTGGGTGGGGGGTTCGGACAGACGGTGGGTGGGGGGCTGGAGGAGGAGGAAGGGGGATGAGGTAGAAATGAAGGAGGAAAAGCAGACAAGGAGATATTATGAATAAAGAGCTATATAGCGGACGGAGGGCCAGTGCATCGTTGTGTCTTTTTGGCCTGTTATAGCGTGGCTCTGCAGAGAGACAGACATCTGGATTCTGGAGTGGTGCAGGCAGGAGGAGCAACACACAACACAGTCAGCCACACACCACACCACTCTGCGACCACAGAGAACATGACCAGAGATTAAACTTCATTACAACATGTTATGATAATGAATGGGATGTGGCCAACCTTGGACGTGTTAGAATAATTACCATGTGTGTCTCTCTCTCTGCAGAGCATGATTGAGACTCGCCTGACACGTGTGAAGTTTTTATGCGTGTGCATGTGTGTGTGTGTGTGTGTGTGTGTGTGTGTGTGTGTAATCACACATGTAAAAAGCGTACATGTGCGCACGCGGGATGCATCGTCACTCATGCCGAGCGCATGCATGCGCGCCGTGCTTGTACAGTATGTGTGATATGATCATATACAGTACAGTATGTGTCATAAGATCATGTACTCCTGGGGATTGGCTGGTATAGCGTCAGCGCTGCATGGGAACGGCAGGGACGAGCCAGGAGAGAGCAGCTCTCTCGTCACAGCGCTCCACCCCTCCTGCAATGAGCCAGGAGCTGCCACAGTTCATTAAATATACCGTGGTAATTAGACAACCTCTGCTCACCAGACGTAACCAGTTCAAGCCTGTCCTTCGCTGCAAATCAGGCTGCATGGGACAGCCCCAGTAAGATGCGGTTTGGGCCCCGTGTCTGGGTCTCTGGGTGTAGGGGATAAGTCAGGGGAGGAGGGTGGGGGGGGGACAGTCAGAGTTACACACCCCCCAGAGGAGTGAGGTTGACTCTGGGTCAAAGAGGCTAGCACAGCCTGGGCCTTATGGCTGACAGATGTTAGTCTGGTTCAACACAGAGCCGTGTTCCTGGAGAAAGTTACTCCACACTCGGCTCCACACTGCAATTATCTTTTCCTCTGTAGAGAAACATCTCGTATATCATCCAACGCCGCGGCGAGACACGCTGCAGCTCCGGCGCAGACACGGACCTCTTCCTACAAAAGCCTCTCTGGTAAATCATAGTGCTTTAATCAGCCATCTAGTTATGCTGCAATGCAGCATATTCCTCTGTGAGTGTTTGAGTGAGCCCTCTTGTATACGCCGTTCCCCAGTGGGACAGCAGTGCAGTCCTGTTGACAGTGCAGAGCAGACTGCTGCGGTCGGCGCGCAGCTAATGCTGCTAATGCCGCTAATGATCCCCCACTCTGGGTTTACAGGGACGGGAGCCCAGCTCCTCCACATACTGTTACTGTATACAGTACACCGTGAAGGAGAGTCAGGAGGGAGGCTGGTGAAGGAGAGTCAGGAGGGAGGCTGGTGAAGGAGAGTCAGGAGGGAGGCTGGTGAAGGAGAGTCAGGAGGGAGGCTGGGAAGGAGAGTCAGGAGGGAGGGAGGCTGGTGAAGGAGAGTCAGGAGGGAGGGAGGCTGGTGAAGGAGAGTCAGGAGGGAGGGAGGCTGGTGAAGGAGAGTCAGGAGGGAGGCTGGTGAAGGAGAGTCAGGAGGGAGGCTGGGAAGTAGAGTCAGGAGGGAGGCTGGTGAAGGAGAGTCAGGAGGGAGGGAGGCTGGTGAAGGAGAGTCAGGAGGGAGGGAGGCTGGTGAAGGAGAGTCAGGAGGGAGGCTGGTGAAGGAGAGCCAGGAGGGAGGCTGGTGAAGGAGAGTCAGGAGGGAGGGAGGCTGGTGAAGGAGAGTCAGGAGGGAGGGAGGCTGGTGAAGGAGAGTCAGGAGGGAGACTGCATGGTGAAGGAGAGTCAGGAGGGAGGGAGGCTGGTGAAGGAGAGTCAGGAGGGAGGGAGGCTGGTGAAGGAGAGTCAGGAGGGAGACTGCATGGTGAAGGAGAGTCAGGAGGGAGGCTGGTGAAGGAGAGTCAGGAGGGAGGCCCCGGTCCCTGTCTGTACGACAGTACTACAGGGACACCATTCCCCTGTGGAGAGCAGCTCTTCTGCCTGCGGGTTGACTTCTGTTAGCTCACGCTGAGGAGGTGGAGGAGACGGGCAGGGGATGGAGTTCACTGTACTGCAGGGAAGACATGGGGGGGCATGGTGGTTGTGGTGGTGGTGGTGGGGGGTGAGGGTTGTCTGAGGTGACACCGTACCACTCACAGAGCGAGCGCGCAGGGCAGGCATCACTGAGGCAGGCCAGTCAAAGCAGGCCTGTCTGTTTTTACCCACTGGTATAAGAAGGGGGTGTGTGGGGGGGGTGATATACTTTGGCGTTTCGTTTAGAAGCTTACAATGCCTGCAGCTCGCTAATTTATGCAAATGAACATCTCAGCCCATGTGAAAGTAGTCAGGAGGAGGGGGGGGGGGGGGTCTTTGGGTGTCGCTGCAGCATGGTTGGCAGTCGGCATCCAGCGGTGAAAAGGTTAACCCGCTGCGCTCCACATCAGCGGCGGGCAGCGTTTACCAGTGTGTCACGGCCCAGAGTGCCGCGCTGTGCCAGGCAGCGATGACATAAGCAGCCCCCCCCAACGCGCCAACCCTCTTCCTGACGAGGCGGGCAGACGCGCAGCCAATGAGGGGGCATGCTGGATCTCCCTCAGCCAATGAGGGGGGCATGCTGGATCTCCCTCAGCCAAATGGCACGGCCCCCTCCGGCCCTCTCCCTCCCCCCCCCCGCCCCCACCCAGGATGATTTTATAAACATTTTGCCAGCAGATCAATACCTGTATTGATCAGCCATTGTGAGAGTGATCCGTCTAAAACCAGGAGCAGCCTAGAGCTCCGAGATGGGAGGAGCGAGAGAGAGAGAGAGAGAGAGAGAGAGAGGCTGCAGAGAGGATGGAGAAAGAGAGGGAGAGAGAGAGAGAGAGAGAGAGAGAGAGAGAGAGTCTGCAGCCACAGTGAAAGAGAGAGAGAAGAGGAGGGAATGTGAGAGGAAGGCAGACGGCGAGCTGAAGGCAGGTGGGGAGGCATGTTTCCTCAACGCCACCGCGAGGCCACTGGGAACGGGACGAGAAGCCTCGTTGTAATTGCTTTCTCATTAGGCGAGGGAGGGAGAGGGCGACTAACGAGTCCCGCTTTAAGTATGCCGGGGTAAGTGACAGATAGAGAGATAGTGTGCGTGTTTGTGTGTGTGTGTGTGTGTGTGTGTGTGTGTGTGTGTGCGTGTGTGTGCGTGTGTGTGAGAGAGAGATTCCCACACAGGGTTTTACTATTGCCTGTACTATAGTTCAGAATGGTGTGTATGTATGTGTGTATGTGTGTGCACGTGTAATTGCAGACATACATGTATGCGTTTGTGTGTCCATAACTGTATAATATTGCAAAGTGTTGGGGGTCGGACAAGAGTGGGGTTGTGGGGGGGGGGGGGGGGGCGGGACGGGGACGGCCCGTATAATTCATTTCTCGCATTTTGAGAAATTAATTATACAGGTTCACTGATTGCTTTTTGATTTTTAAATACCCTGTTCTTTCCTATAGGAAGTGTTGCAGCAGCCGTTATCAGCATGTCCATCCACTCTCTGGGTGACCGTATAGGAGACAGTGAAGGCCCAGTAGTGTGCAGTGTGCACACAGCATCATCCTGCACGCCATGGTACACTAGAGGAGAAGAGGACGCCCTGGAGGAAGGAGGCCATGGACAGTTAAACTATAGAAGACGTCTTATGGATACAAGAAGCGTCCATGACTGGAGAGAGAACTCTTCTGATCGTGGTGGCCATAATGAACCTATAAGATCCACCACTTGATTCACAGAGATACAAATGTGTGCCTCAGATACCAGTGGTCAATAAGAACATATACTCAACTGAGTCCAGTCACTATAATACTCATCTTCTTCCTCTTCCTCCCTCCTCCCTCCTTCCTCCTTCCTCCTCCTCCTCCAACCAGCAATGGTATCGACACGGCTTGGAATACTGGACTATAATCCCCATGTTCTTTTTTTAAGTGGATATAACTTTTTTCTTTTCTTAATTTTTTTTTACACTGGAATTCAGCTAAACTGAATCCAGAAGTCTCAGACTGCAGCGCGGCATCAATGGATGTACAATGGAGGCTCCTGAGCTGCGCCACAGTGGAGTGGAGGGTGTTTGGGAGCGGCCCTCCCTCCCTGTACTAAATGGAAATCGAGTTAGTATTGATTGACTTTAAATGTGTCTTCCTCATGCATAATAGTGGATTTCAGGGGAGACAACCAACCAACCAACCAACCAACCCCCCACCATGCTATGAAGGAAGATCAGTGTTGATCACACGCACACTTTGTACTACTGGTACCGGTACTGGACTGGTTCGCAACGCAGGGTCCGTTGGACCACCATTCAGTCCTGATGGACACTGTTACGGACACTGTAACTCTGAGAGTGTACAAATGGAGCCGAATGAACCAGTACGGATCCACTTGGTTCAATTTGTTAGAGTAAAATTAACATCATTTTTTTTTACAATTGGAGTCCAAATGGTTTAACACTCTCAGAGTTAAGGCTAATACATAGTCTGGATATTCGGTGGTGAGGTGACCACCGAACTACAACATGACGTCACTGAGGTGACCACCGAGCTACAACATGACGTCACTGAGGTGACCACCGAACTACAACATGACGTCACTGAGGTGACCACCGAACTACAACATGACGTCACTGAGGTGACCACCGAACTACAACATGACGTCACTGAGCCGCGGTGAAGAGCAAACCAACCACCGCCACCGCTCCAGCCCTTCTCTCTGTTTTTACTCATCACCGCTCAACGTTATTTCAGCTCCGGTGGTCACCTCACCACCGGAGCGGTGGTGGTCACCTCACCACCGAAAAACCAAACTATGAATAGGCCTTTATATAGAGAACCCTTAGGAGTCCATCTAGACCCCTTGGTGGGCCCCCGAGCCAGACGTTGAGAAATATTGTACTACAACACAGATTAATGAAGACAGAGAAAATGGCTGACGTTCTATGGGTTCATTCATTCATGCTCTCTGCAGGAGTCAAGAGAATAGCTTCGGAGAGACTTGCACATTTTGCTTTTAAGAAGGAGAATCGCCCACATGCGGTTCTGATTAAATGAATCATGGCGCACAATACCACGGACATAATTCCCCTTGAGCGTGACAATACGTAACCTCATTTCATGTACATGTCTTAATGGAAGTAAAGAAGACCTTTGTTGGCTCTTAACCCATTCTGACCTGAGATCAGATTCATACGAGGTTTCCACTGGACACACACACTGGTCTGATGAACCCATTCTGACCTGAGATCAGATTAAAAAAAAATGTCAGTCGTTCTGTCGATTTTTCAAAAATAGCAGACCTACAAGCTCGTAGCGCGCCACTCGGTGGCGCGCTACGAGCTTGTAGATCTGCTATTTTTAAATAGCTAAAGCATAACATGACGCCAACACCAAAACGGGTTCCCGTTCAGAATGGGTTAATTCACCAGCTAGTAAAAAGAGGACAAGGCCACAGGACTGTTGTTCAGAGCAATCTCTGTTGTTCACTCTCACTCAATAGTAAACCCTGCTGAGTTGATCTTCTTTCATTAACATGCACTTACAACGATGCAAGGCTAAAAAAGATCATTTTGAGCTCTCTCTCTCTGGCGCATCAAGATACTTTACAATCAAGTATGCCTGGATATTTTTTTTTTATATAAAACATTTATTTTTCTACAGATAGGGAAACCTAACCAGTTATTGCTTCTTATTCTTCTTCTTACTACTACTACAGCTAATGATTCAATTGAAGATGCGGCCACAACCAAACCATGTTTTTGCTTTATAGCCACCATGCTCAACTCGTAATAAGTGCAATCCTCTGTGATAATGTAGCTCTGAAAGTACAGTAGGCCTATACACTGACAGGGCTGTATTTTGCGTGTCTTAAGTACCAGGTCTTATTCCCTAACTTGAGTAAAGTAAAGACCTGGAGGTGTGATCAATGCTCTTTGGCCACTCAGAATAGCCAAATGGCATTGATCACGCCTCCAGGTCTTTAGTTTACTCAAGTTAGGGAATAAGACCTGGTACTTAAGACACGCAAAATACAGCCCTCAGAGTTACAGAAGGATAACGTGGGGTTTTACCAAGTGGTATTACAGTGTCCCCCATGACTGTTAATCTTCCTGTGGAGTTCAGAGAGTATAACTGAAGTCGGGACATTAGCGCTGATGTGATGATGTTGATGAAGCGCGGTGCCAGTAGGCCTGCTCGTTGGGTGAAATACAGCCTCGTTTCATTGGGGTTTCATCTGGAGAACGTTAACTTACTTTTTAATATGGTAAGGGGGGGGGGGGGGGGTTCTATAACGTTGTGGTTCAAGGATAAAGCAATAAAACATTAGCCTCGGTCCCCGTGTATGATGTACTGTACTATGCAGCCTTACTCATCTGCGAAGGGAAAATCCCTGGTAGCAGTACAACCTAGAAGTTATATATCCTATAGCTGGAGGTGTCGGGCTGGAACATCCGTCAGATGTATTTCCCCCGGATACGGTATTTTTTTGACCAATCACAACACTTGTTTCATTCAGGGAGAATGTAAACAGATTCGTAAAGCATCAACGTCATTTCCTTGAGCGGTACGAACGCGGTACTGACGCTAATTCCGTCAAATTCCAGCAGTGGACCCTACAGCGTAGGCCTGTCCCCCACTGCGTAGGTCAATGGACCCTACAGCGTAGGTCTATGGACCCTACAGCGTAGGTCAATGGACCCTACATCGTAGGTCTGTCCCCTACAGTGTAGGTCAATGGACCCTACAGCGTAGGCCTGTCCCCTACTGCGTAGGTCAATGGACCCTACAGCGTAGGTCTATGGACCCTACAGCGTAGGTCAATGGACCCTACATCGTAGGTCTGTCCCCTACAGTGTAGGTCAATGGACCCTACAGCGTAGGTCAATGGACCCTACAGCGTAGGTCTATGGACCCTACAGCGTAGGTCAATGGACCCTACAGCGTAGGTCAATAGACCCTACAGCGTAAGTCAATGGACCCTACAGCGTAGGTCAATGGACCCTACAGCGTAGGTCTATGGACCCTACAACATTGGTGTGTTTGTTATGTCACATCAGCTGTCCTTATGGGAATTACCTGATGAGTTATATACAAAATAGACAATTATTAATAAAAAAAAAGGTCCATGTATATTCCACTGACTTTTGGTTGGAGAAAATGATACTCCCGGAGGACTCCAATTCAAATGACACTAATTACTGTTCACAGTACTGTGCACAAAAGAGAACAATGAGCGACATGGCACAGTGTGTTTTAATGGCTTTGTAAGAGGTTATCGCCGCGCCGCGCTGAGACAAAGAACGCCTTTGTTGTGTTGTTGTTGATCAGTTCTGTTGTGATTCATGGCCTCACACATGGATGGCTGAATGGGGCGCCAACAATAAACTGTGATCTTCATTAAGCCACATCAAGACTAAATTAGTATTCAATTAACAGGTCAGTCAACCTGAACTAATCAACCAATTAGGCTGCGAGTGTGTTGGCAGAAACACTAACAAAAGCTCAACGGTCCCAGGGGGAACATGGAGGGAACGCCACAGAAGACACAGAGCAGGAGAAAAGAATCACAACAACCAGACGAATACATGCCTGTTAGATCACAGACTAGACTCCATATGAAATGACCCTTTGGTCAATTTCAAAAGAGTTTTTTTTAGAGTTTTGAAATATTTAACCATACGAGAGTCCATATAGGGCTGGCGTGAACATTAAATGTTGGCAATAAAACCTAGTGTGAGCTTGTAGATTAGCGCTTTTCCACAGAGTGATTTGGTGTGTTTAAGTAGCCTTGCCGAGCCATGAGGCCCATAGGGGCAGGAGCCTATATCTCCTGTTTCTGTAGCGTGAGGCAGCTTGATGTACAAGTACACCCCCTGGACATGACGATAGTATGTCACAGGGACTTATACCCCCAATCCAACCCTTGATGCTGAGTGTCAAGCAGGGAGGCACTGGGTCCCATTTTTAGAGTCTTTGGTATGACCCGGCCGGGGATCGAACCCCGACCTCCCAGTCTCAGGGCGGACGCTCTAACCACAAGGCCACTGAGCTGGTGTGTATAGAGAGGGACAAAAAGAAGGGACCAAGTACACCAAGTTGACCCTGGTCAACAGTGGGTGAATTAGTGGGATGAGGCATCATGTACACACTGTACTGTACTGTAAACACTGGACACGCTGGACGTGACACTATACCATTAAAGGGATAGTTCACCCAAACAAATTATATTGAGGCTTGGGCTGGCCTAGCGGTCCAGGCACCTAGGAGGGAACTGCTGCTGGTCATGAAAGTATTGGCTTAGGAATGGGCCTAAAACCAAAACAATAAACATGAATTCAAGTCTTCATGCAGTAAAACAATAGAAAAGAAAGTCATTTTGGGGCTGAACTATCCCTTTAATCTCTTTTTGGCACACATAATGTGTTTTCCAAGTTTTAATAATGTATTTAGTCTCTCATTATACAGAACCCCCAAAAAGTATGCCTGTATGTATAACAGCTGTTATCTCAGTGTCTGTGTGTAAACACAGCAAAACTGAATTTAACATTCACAAAAGATGTGACTGAAGGCCGTGAAGATGGACAGAAAGGACGAGACTTCAGTAACAGAACAGCATTAACAAATATTCTTCAAGCCGTACAGTTGATTTGTGCTGAACCCTGTCATTCATCTACGTACAATATGTTGTCGCTCATGTTCAGCGCAAAAGGCCGTGTCTGCATGCGTGTCAGTCAGTGATGGTCTGTGTTCCACGTACCGGTTTAGGCCGCAGGAGATCTGCTGAGCTTCACAGCCTGTTCAAACGTCTTCACACACACAGTAGAACAGAACCTACGGAGGGAAACACACACACACACACACACACACACACACACACACACACACACAGAGAGAGAGTAGCGTTAGTCAGAACCCCGACTCCAGCGGTTAGCCTGTGCAAACCAACAGCAGACAGACAGTGGGGCCTGCTTCACAAAGCGGACAGACAGTGGGGCCTGCTTCTCAAAGCAGACAGACAGTGGGGCCTGCTTCACAAAGCGGACAGACAGTGGGGCCTGCTTCTCAAAGCAGACAGACAGTGGGGCCTGCTTCACAAAGCAGACAGACAGTGGGGCCTGCTTCACAAAGCAGACAGACAGTGGGGCCTGCTTCTCAAAGCAGACAGACAGTGGGGCCTGCTTCACAAAGCGGACAGACAGTGGGGCCTGCTTCTCAAAGCAGACAGACAGTGGGGCCTGCTTCACAAAGCGGACAGACAGTGGGGCCTGCTTCACAAAGCAGACAGACAGTGGGGCCTGCTTCACAAAGCAGACAGACAGTGGGGCCTGCTTCACAAAGCAGACAGACAGTGGGGCCTGCTTCACAAAGCAGACAGACAGTGGGGCCTGCTTCACAAAGCAGACAGACAGTGGGGCCTGCTTCACAAGGCAGACAGACAGTGGGGCCTGCTTCACAAAGCGGACAGACAGTGGGGCCTGCTTCACAAAGCAGACAGACAGTGGGGCCTGCTTCACAAAGCAGACAGACAGTGGGGCCTGCTTCACAAAGCAGACAGACAGTGGGGCCTGCTTCACAAGGCAGACAGACAGTGGGGCCTGCTTCACAAAGCAGACAGACAGTGGGGCCTGCTTCACAAAGCAGACAGACAGTGGGGCCTGCTTCACAAAGCAGACAGACAGTGGGGCCTGCTTCACAAAGCAGACAGACAGTGGGGCCTGCTTCACAAAGCAGACAGACAGTGGGGCCTGCTTCACAAAGCAGACAGACAGTGGGGCCTGCTTCACAAAGCAGACAGACAGTGGGGCCTGCTTCACAAAGCAGACAGACAGTGGGGCCTGCTTCACAAAGCAGACAGACAGTGGGGCCTGCTTCACAAAGCAGACAGACAGTGGGGCCTGCTTCACAAAGCAGACAGACAGTGGGGCCTGCTTCACAAAGCAGACAGACAGTGGGGCCTGCTTCACAAAGCAGACAGACAGTGGGGCCTGCTTCACAAAGCAGACAGACAGTGGGGCCTGCTTCACAAAGCAGACAGACAGTGGGGCCTGCTTCACAAAGCAGACAGACAGTGGGGCCTGCTTCACAAAGCAGACAGACAGTGGGGCCTGCTTCACAAAGCAGACAGACAGTGGGGCCTGCTTCACAAGGCAGACAGACAGTGGGGCCTGCTTCACAAGGCAGACAGACAGTGGGGCCTGCTTCACAAAGCAGACAGACAGTGGGGCCTGCTTCACAAAGCAGACAGACAGTGGGGCCTGCTTCACAAGGCAGACAGACAGTGGGGCCTGCTTCACAAAGCAGCCAGCTGGAGTCTACTCTGAAGATCTCTGTTGTGTTTTACCTACACTAGTAGCGATCTCCAGAGTGTCCCTCTCTCCTTCTCCCCATGCAGCAGCATCAGGAGGTCTGAGCTCTGACGGTGGTCCCCCAGCTCAGGCCGAAGGGGAGCAGACCCGAGAAGAACGTCATCATTGTAACAGTAAAATGTCACAGCAAGACCGTTGTGACCGACTAGTCACTACCCAGGGCAAGGAAGGACAGAAGACAAGGCATGGCTTCCTTAAGTTTGTTGCTTTATTCCTCCAAGTCAAGGGAATAACAACAACACAGGAGAGGCGATCTCCCCACTGTCCGGACAGAGTCTCCTCAGTGTTTGTGGAGCTACTGATTTAACCTGTTGTGCCTTGATCAAGTCCATGATGCACAACAGGTGCGCAGCCACACCCAGCTCTGAGTCCAGTTCTAGTTTGACTCAGGCCAGGTGTGACTGCTTAACTCAGTCATCCTCCTTCTCACAACCGTCTAATTGTGCCATCACTAATGCCATTAACCACTTCAGCCCCATCTCGAACTTCGGATATTAAAAAAAATAGAGCGTTTACGAGCTCACGATCGCGACACCATTTTCTTGAATTAATGCTTTTCTTTCTTTTTTTTCCCCTTTAGTGTATAAATCTTTAGATACATTGTGAAGACTTTCACCGTCCTACGTACAGTACATCACGACATGCCAGAAACAGGGATGCCACCAGGGTTAATAGTTATTAATGCAGTGATGTATGATGACTCTCCTGACAGCTTGTGACTGTCTGTGCCTGTTGGGGGCCGCGGGGTGGGAGACGTGGAACATGCGGTGCGTGTGCGGTGCCAAGCGGTGTGTGACTTTCAAGTGTGAAAAGGCAAATGGGATACAGGCGTTTTGACTGATGATGCTGGGTGTCTATCCCCCTGGCCCCGTGCCAGGGCCCCCCTATGGTCCCCAGTGGCCTGGCCCCTTACCGCCGCAACAGAGCCCCTCTGGGCGAGAGCCGCAGTTATTGTTTTCACTGCCACGCAATTAGCAGCAAACTGCAGATTTATTTAGTCACGCTCTAATGTGTGCTAATTAGCTCCAGGCCCAAACAAGCCCCCTCGTCTCATCATCCTGTCACTCACACGGGAGGGAGGCGGAGCCATGCGTGAGTCAGTGGGAGCATGAAGGAGGTGCTGAGGCTGGGATGGACAAAGTATTCAGTCCTAGTACTTCAGTCAGAGTACTGATACTCGTAGTGGAATATGACTCAACTCCTAGTACTTCAGTCAAAGTACTGATACTCACAGTGGACAATGACTCAACTCCTAGTACTTCAGTCAGAGTACTGATACTCACAGTGGACTATGACTAAACTACTAGTACTTCAGTCAAAAGTACTGATACTCGTAGTGGAATATGACTCAACTCCTAGTACTTCAGTCAAAAGTACTGATACTCGTAGTGGAATATGACTCAACTCCTAGTACTTCAGTCAAAAGTACTGATACTCACAGTGGACTATGACTCAACTCCAAAGCCTGATCCCAACTCTTTACAACCCCTCCCGCTCACTCAGCACGTCCCAGACTCCCTCGTCCCTTCTGGCTCCCAGACTGCAGAACAGACTCCCCCATTGCAGTCAGAGCTGTATAGACTCACTCACTCCCGGTTTTGCAGCGTAATGTGAAGACTCGCCCACTCTTCAGTGTCCACCTTTGCCCATCCGTAGCACTTGACCTGGTCTTGATGACCATACGGGGTCTCATGCAAATGTTTACATGTTATTTAGATAGCATAGTTATTTAGACAGATGCCAGGTCCATTTGTTGAACTGGCATCCTAAATAGTTTAATTTAATTTTTTACTGTTTAGAGTAGACTGATGCTAGGTTCTTGATCCAGATTATAATACTGAGGCGCTACACTGTCTCCATGCATTCCATGTGTTAACTTAACACAACTTAACTTCAATTGTAAATTGTAAAATTCACTGTGAAAGTGAAAGCTGTCTCTGTACTGAAGTGCATGCTTTGTAAATGTATATTCAAAATGCATTATGTATTTTCTTTTTTAATATCAATGCATTTCTGCATTCAAAGTCTGATTATTATATAAATATAAAATAGTTTGATTTTCCAGAACATTATATATACACAATATCAGTACGGAGGAAAAAAAGGCAGATCTATTAGAAGTTATTTTTCCCCTTCCTAGAAATGTAGTAAGCCCAAAGTGGAGTGCAAGTCATACTGTACGTATCCATAAGTTCAGACACTGGATAAAACAAAAGTAGTACGCAAGTAAATCCACTTTGCTGCTGTCTGTCCACCACTGGAGGTGCTGAGTCTGGGATGGAGGGAGGAGGAGAAGCTGGACTAAAGGATTACGGTGCCAGGCTAGGCCCGGCCGCCCCGGCTCTGTGGATCAGCACTTTTTATAAGAGAGATCTTTAGCCCATTCTGACGTGAGATCAGATTCTAAAAAGGTCTTCTATACATCCTGACAGTTTTCTGAAAAAGCCTATGTTTCTGTGTCAGTCGTTCTTCGGTTTTTCAAAAAATAGCAGACCTACAAGCTCGTAGCGCGCCACTCGGTGGCGCGCTATGAGCTTGTAGATCTGCTATTTTTCAATAGCTAAAGCATAACATAATGCCAACACCGAAAGGGGTTCCCGCCGAAAATGGGTTAGGGGCCTGTTGGCTGAACGGTGCACACATAGCAGGAGGAAAAGGGCAAATACAGCCCAGTTACACTTTTTATAGAATGCTTTGTGGAAAAACACCCCTGACACACACCTCGGCTTGGCAGCTCGGTTTGTCATATGGCCCAGGGGGTGGGGGGGGGGGGCTCCGCTGGCCTATCACATGACCACTGTATAATGACCTCAGAGGGCAGGCTGCTCAACAAGGCCTGGCCACACCCACTGGCTGCGCTGCAGTTTGGGTCACTGCTTAATCTGTGATGTGTTTGCCCTTTAGGCTATACACAAAAAAAAAAAAGAAAGAGAGAGAGGGAGAGACAATCTAGGCCAAAAAATATGATCTGTAAAGCACGGTATAAGCACAAAAACAGAAAGAAAATGCCAACTGTATATCTGATGGTGTTGCTCTATAATTCTTTATGAAATTTTCATAATATAACACCCTGCGATATGAATGTGTGAGTAATGTCAAACTCCTTTTTGAATACTTAGATGAGGAATGGCTTTGTGAACGGAGTAGGTATAGAGTCAACGGCAGTGTTATATCTTATTTACCCAGACAAGCGTAAAGAAATAAAACTTGCTTGCTATTCCATTTTTATGAATCTAGCACGTTTTTTTAAGACAAGATACACGGTGCTGTAATGGAAATGCACAGTGCCTTGACTGCACAGATGAAGGTCAAAGGCAAGTTCAACTCCATGTGCGTTACCCTTATACATATTCATAAATAAGACCCATCAATCTCTGCTGGCTGGAGGGGGAGGGGGAGGGGGAGGGGGGGCTGGTATAGGAAAATTTGAATCCCTAAATAATAAAAAACGACATGCGTAAAACTACACAGCACATGCCTTTGATCACCTACACAAAAAAAAAAAAAAGCTGCTGATGTAGGTATACCGTTGTACCTATGGCTGTTTTTATGTTTATGATTACATGGGTAGATACACCGTCCAATCCTGAGTGTTCCTTTAACTCTGAGGGTGTGCAAGTGGAACCACAAAATGGACCTTGGATTTTTAATGTGTTTATATACTTCATGGAACTCTTCTCCCTAAAATTGCTACATAGTCTGGGTGGGGTGGGGGTGGGGGGGTGCTATAAATGAAATATCACTTTCCATTTTATCTCCAGGGGCAGCAGGACCAATCAGGGTCTTCCGAGTCCGACCCTTGACCTTTTTCATCTCAATATGACTGCCATTATCTGGTGGAAAATTAAGAAGTGTCTTCGCTATTGTTGTTCGGCAGCGACAAGGGGAGGAGGTTATTTAAAGATAAACGCCCGCTGTTGTTCACCAACCATACACAGCAGCCAATCACACACCGCTGTTGTTCACCAACCAATCACACACCGCCAACAGGCACCGCGGAGAAGACCACGCAATGCCGGCAAATCTGGAGTGTTCGTTTAACTCAGAGAACAAATGTGGTTACGTTTGTACCCTCTCTGAGTTAAATGAACACATTTTGTATACTATGAGTTACAAATGGCTGAATGAACCCTCTGGGGAATTTACTGTATACGTCTGCAAAGGGTGGATTGATGGGTATGGTGTTTGTGTGTGTGTTGTGTGTGTGTGTGTGTGTGTGTGTGTGTGTGTGTGTGTGTGTGTGTGTGTGTGTGTGTGTGTGTGTGTGTGTGTGTGTGTGCTATGTATATGAGCATTTACATGTTTCAAATGGGGATCCAAATTATACATTCATTTGGGAGTCCTTGACATGAAAAAGTCTGACAATTAAGTCAAAGTCAAAGTCAAAGTCGTACGATTAGTCACACAGGTTACCGCAGTGAAATTTGTTCTCCGCATTTGACCCATCTCCATCTTGGAGCGCCGCTCTTGGGAACCCCCAATCCAACCCCCAGATCCAATCCATTGATGCTGAGTGCCAAGCAGGGAGGCATGGGGTCCCATTTTGAGTCTTTGGTAAAAGACTCAGTTTCAGGGCAGACACTCTAACCACAACAAGGCCACTGTCTGGTCAATTACTTGTGTAGAGAGCCAGGAAATAAGGAGAGAGAGAGAGCTGGGGATAATAACTCAATAACTTCTCTTATTATCAACAACTGGGCGTAGAATCCGATCAAAGCTTAAAACTGTGTACTTAACTTTGGTTGAACAGTATAGCATTCCGTTGGAAAGGTGGATCATTCTTGAAGCATCAGCTGACCTGTGTGTTTAGTTGTGATTGGTCTAATTCTGTTGGGACTGTGACTAGTGTAGCAGCATCAGCTGACCTGTGTGTTTAGTTGTGATTGGTCTAATTCTGTTGGGACTGTGACTAGTGTAGCAGCATCAGCTGACCTGTGTGTTTAGTTGTGATTGGTCTAATTCTGTTGGGACTGTGACTAGTGTAGCAGCATCAGCTGACCTGTGTGTTTAGTTGCGATTGGTCTCATTCTGTTGGGACTGTGACTAGTGTAGCAGCATCAGCTGACCTGTGTAGTTGGCTTTGATTGGTTTACTTCTGTGGGGACATGTCAATGGTCTATTTGTGTAGGGACTTACATACAGTCCAACCCTGTTCTATATATTCTGTATAGTGTAGACGATTGGCCCATTCAGTGCCATATACTGTAAACATGAGAAACCTCAGAGTAGCTCTTGAACACTGGGTAGGCAGGAACAGTAAGCCTATACTAAAACAATGTGCATCATGTCAGATTATCAGGAAAATTCATGGATTTCTCAAGAGGGCACTGACAACATGTAGGCGTTTTTTTCTGCTTACCGTAAAATATGTAAAACAAAGGAAAAAAATGACATAGCTGCATGATCTAATCACTATAGATCACTGAATCACTGATGAACCCAGAAATGTTTTCATAATAATCATCATACAACAAAACATGAAACTGACCATTCCTCCATTAATTCCATCCATATATTTACTATAGTAACAAATACATGCATATCCTATAATATTTCTGTTCTTTTCTCTCGTGCGATGCACACATGGCGTTATATACAGTGCACTGTAGGTCTCTTTTAACCCATTCTGACCTGAGATCAGATTCATACGAGGTTTCCACTAGGACACACACTGGTCTGATTAAACCCATTCTGACCCGAGATCAGATTAAAAAAATGTCAGTCGTTCTTGTCGATTTTTCAGAAATAGCAGACCTACAAGCTCGTAGCGCGCCACTCGGTGGCGCGCTATGAGCTTGTAGGTCTGCTATTTTTCAATAGCTATAAAGCACGACATGATGCTATAACACCAAAACGGGTTCCCGTTCCCGTTCAGAATGGGTTAAATGTTATATTTCCATGATTGGTTTGTTCTTTCCATTTCCTGTCCATTGTGGCAGAGACCGAAGCCCCATTGTCTGGGTCTGGATTGTGTGCCCGGCCCGCCTGGCCTGCCCGGCCCCCTCAGAAGGCCACTCCCCAGGGAGCACTGCATCTTTTATTAATCAGGGACGCTGCATGCGCCACAGCCTCGCTTATCTAATTTAGCAGCCCTGCCTCAGATGCAGCAAGGTTGGGCTGGGTGTGAGGAGAGAGAGAGAGAGAGAGAGAGAGAGGGGACAGAGAGGTGTGTGTGGGGGGGGGGGGGGGGGGGGGTTGGGTGTGGATAGAATGGGGGGGGTCCCTCCATACTGCATGTCACAGAAGGGGGGCTATGAGAGAGAGAGAGTGCGTGTGTGTGTGTGTGTGTGTGTGTGCGCGCGCGTGTGTGTGTGTGTGTGTGTGTGTGTGTGTGCGTGCGTGCGTGCGTGCGTGTGTGTGCGTGTGTGCGTGTGTGTGCGTGTGTGCGTGCGTGTGTGTGTGTGTGTGTGTGTGTTGGGGGGGGGGGGGGAGGGGGGTTCGACCTATCAGACGCCCCGTCGCCATGCTTTCGGACTGAATCACAATACAGCAAATTACCTTCTGCTGACAAGAAAAAATGAGCATGGCCTCCGTATGAAAAAAAAAACCAGGACTGTGGAGAAGAAGAAGTGACACATTGATTGCTTAGTATGCGCATCCAGAGAAGGCTGGGGTTCAGAGGCCTCCCTATATATATGTAGAAGAGGTGCAGCGAGCACACAGCCACGGAGGAGAGAGAGGGAGAAATTGAAATGCCACGTTAGATTGGGGTCCCCTTCCTTCTCAAAGACGATAGTCTAGCCCGGTCTCTAGACCCCTCTAGAACAACGTCATGTCATCATCATCATCATAGCATGTTAGCATGTTAGCACAGCTCGGTGTCTCTGCCGGCACACCGTCACATGCAACACAATTTGCACTTCTCTTGTGATACTCTTGTGACTTGTACTTTGCTGCTACTGTGTATTGTCTTGTGTGTATTGTCTGTCTGTTTTAAAAAGCGTTGATGCATGTACTAATGCACTTTTGCCCAAGACAAATTTCCCCTCGTGGGACAATAAAGTAAATCTCATCTCATCTCAACATGCTCAGTGTTAATTTAACTCATTCTGACCTGAGATCAGATTCTAAAAAATGTCTTCTACATCCTGACAGTTTTCATTCTGACCTGAGATCAGATTCTAAAAAAAATCTTCTATGTCAGTCGCTCTTCGATTTAAAAAAAATAGCAGACCTACAAGCTCGTAGCGCGCCACTCGGTGGCGCGCTACGAGCTTGTAGATCTGCTATTTTTAAATAGCTAAAGCATAACGTAATGCCAACACCAAAATTGCCTAAAATGGGTTAATTTAACTCAGGAGAGGAACCAACTGGACCTGTGAGGGTCCATTTGGTTCCCTCTGTGTATGTGGTTAAATTAATTACTTTGACTAAATTAAATTGTACTAAAATTGTAGTAAAATCATATTGGTGGCATGTGTTGACCTACACTACAACAGTAGGTGCCTTGTACACTGTAACGAGGCACCTATAGGTATAATAGTTCAGACCTGCCTCCAATAATATGCTGTAGTTGTTGTTGTGTATACCTGGTACCACCGCGGTCCCTCCCTGGACCCACCCCCCCCCCCCCTGCCCTGCCTCTTCTCTCTCATCTGTGTCATGGTTCAGATGAATCAGTGTCACCGGTGTTGAGAGCACTTACTGTCAAGCCCAGCGCCGGGGGCCACGGCACTGATGGACACAAACTATAAAATATCAGGCCCCCGGGGACACATCGCTCAGGCCCTGCCCCTCCGCCCTGAGGTGGCGCAATGTGGACCGCTATGTCCGAGCGTGTGTGTGTATGTGTGTGTGTGTGTGTGTGTGTGTGTGTGTGTGTGTGTGTGTGTTAACAAAGAAAGAGACTGTTGGTTTGTGTACCTATACAAATACAGCGTATTGTGGGCCATCCTGCTAAATCACCACAAAAGTGTTTATTACGGATCCATCTTTATATTACACTCTCTGGTCTGAAATTAACACTCAGGAATTAGCAGTTGTTGTGTTTCAATAAGAGGCGTTTTACTTTGAATGAGTTGTTAATTTAACTCCGAGTCCTTAATACGCTGTCTGGAAGCTGACCGACCTGCAATGGGCAAATAATGTAACCAAAAAAGGCTTATGAATCATCTGAGGACACGAGTCATATGGGTCTTCCAGCCCAGTCTGCCGGGGAGGAGGAGGAGGAGGAGGAAGGGGAGAGAAGTGTCTTTCCAGCCCCATGACTTCAAATCCCCTGGCCTGCATGGGTCACTGGGCTGCTATCGCCCGCTTTTACATCTGCAAGGTCAACAGCCATGCGCCTCTCTCTCTCTCTCTCTCTTTCTCTCTTTTTGTGTGACTGTGTGTGTGCGTGTGCAAGCGTTTGTGCATATGTGCGTCCATGCGTGCAATTGCATGTGTGCGCTTTATGTGTGCCGAATGTGCACACACTGCTTACGTGAAATATATGCCACGGGAACATGCTCATGTACCGTGTATACAGTTCACTGTATAGTACACTCATTTCCTCTGGTCATATATTCTGGAGGTGGAAAACCCAATTGTCCAACCATCATTCACTACGATATATATACTGTATATATATATATATATATATATATATACACTGGTATATTAACCCATTCTGACCTGAGATCAGATTCATACGAGGTTTCCACGGGACACACACTGGTCTGATTAACCCATTCTGACCTGAGATTAGATTCTAAAAATGTCAGTCGTTCTTCGATTTTTCAAAAAATAGCAGACCTACAAGCTCGTAGCGCGCCACTCGGTGGCGCGCTATGAGCTTGTAGATCTGCTATTTTTCAATAGCTAAAGCATAACGTGATGCCGACACCAAAACGGGTTCCCGGTCAGAATGGGTTAAAATCAGGACTATTAATTCATGCTGTCTATTCTAACTGTCAGTCACTGTTTGACTCACCCAATAAAGGCATATTAGCAATGCCACTTTGAGAGCCAAGGACAAAGGCATCAAGAGAGACGGGAAAGAATAAAGTGCAGTGCAGAGCAGTGTAATGAAGCGACAGACAATGAGGCTCATATTTCCACCGGACCATTCTAGTATTCTACATTTACTTGCTTGGCATGTCGGGCCCTGCAGAGTTCTTTGGTTGTTCTTGAGTGGCATGATGGCGGAGTACAAGAATGTAAAATGGATAGACTGGAAAGTCCAATCTACTGGTTGCCATTTCACCATGTCTCTTTGTCTACCTTTCCTTCTCAGATTAGTAGCATAATGGACACGGGTCAATTGCATAATGGGGGAGCCATATGTGGCTTAACCCATTCTGACCGGGCACCCATTTTGGTGTTAGCATCATGTTATGCTTTACCTATTGAAAAATAGCAGATCTACAAGCTCATAGCGCGCCCACCGAGTGGCGCGCTACGAGCTTGTAGGTCTGCTATTTTAGAAAAATCGAAGAACGACTGACATCGAAACATAGGCTTTTTCAAAAAACTGTCAGGATGTAGAAGACATTTTTAGAATCTGATCTCAGGTCAGAATGGGTTAAGAGAACAACCATGTGATAAAAATACGGATATATATTCTTGCCGCCTGGCCGGTAAATGACAGAAGACTACAAAGAAAACCTGTTTCTATTTGATCAAAATGTCTTCACATCTCTATATGAATTCAAACAACAACTCAAGTAAACTTCACTGGATCGAGACTACATGTGTTTGGATTTATTATACCGAATGACTGCGATATACTATCAATTCTGATGCTATCGATGTGATACTAATTTTCCACTTTAATGATATCATAGCAGGGCAGAAACATGTTCTCCTTTAGTATGTTCTGGCCAGATAAAACACCATCTCATTACAGAAGGAGAACGTGTCCATGGGGTTAACTAACACCTCTATGCCAACCTTCATATCACTGCCAGCCTCTGATCTGCTCGAGCCAAAAGTATAAGATGGTGGCACTAGTTGCCAGGACAACGGCTTCAGAGGGAAACGCTCAGAATATACGCTAGTAAAATAAAATACAAATATACTTTTTTTTATAATATAACTTCTCCAGATGGGTCCAATCATAATCCCATGGCGGATGAATTTAGCGACTGTGATGGCCCCTCCGACAGTAAAGTTAATTTAAACACACGCAAACCCATATAGCTTCCTGGACCAATATGTCTTTGCAGACCTGATATCAGCTGGCTCGCTGGCACACGGTATAAAAACAGACCTGATATCAGCTGGCTCGCTGGCACACGGTATAAAAACAGACCTGAGATCAGCTGGCTCGCTGGCACACGGTATAAAAACAGACCTGAGATCAGCTGACTTGCTGGCACACGGTATAAAAACAGACCTGAGATCAGCTGACTTGCTGGCACACGGTATAAAAACAGACCTGAGATCAGCTGGCTCGCTGGCACACGGTATAAAAACTCATCTATGAGTGTAATAATGCCATATCCACTTCATGATGGTGTGATATTCTTCACCTCCACCAGAGCCAATGAGGCTCATTGGCCAATGAGGCTCATTGGCCTACAAAACATATACATTAACCACTTAGATAGATTTGAGCCATTTGACTATAGCAGATCTACAAGCTCACAATGCGCCACCATGCGACTATAGCAGATCTACAAGCACACAATGCGCCACCATGCGACTATAGCAGATCTACAAGCTCACAATGCGCCACCATGCGACTATAGCAGATCTACAAGCACACAATGCGCCACCATGCGACTATAGCAGATCTACAAGCTCACAATGCGCCACCATGCGACTATAGCAGATCTACAAGCTCACAATGCGCCACCATGCGACTAAAGCAGATCTACAAGCTCACAATGCGCCACCATGCGACTATAGCAGATCTACAAGCTCACAATGCGCCACCATGCGACTATAGCAGATCTACAAGCACACAATGCGCCACCATGCGACTATAGCAGATCTACAAGCTCACAATGCGCCACCATGCGACTATAGCAGATCTACAAGCTCACAATGCGCCACCATGCGACTATAGCAGATCTACAAGCTCACAATGCGCCACCATGCGACTATAGCAGATCTACAAGCTCACAATGCGCCACCATGCGACTATAGCAGATCTACAAGCTCACAATGCGCCACCATGCGACTATAGCAGATCTACAAGCTCACAATGCGCCACCATGCGACTATAGCAGATCTACAAGCTCACAATGCGCCACCATGCGACTATAGCAGATCTACAAGCTCACAATGCGCCACCATGCGACTATAGCAGATCTACAAGCTCACAATGCGCCACCATGCGACTATAGCAGATCTACAAGCTCACAATGCGCCACCATGCGACTATAGCAGATCTACAAGCTCACAATGCGCCACCATGCGACTATAGCAGATCTACAAGCTCACAATGCGCCACCATGCGACTATAGCAGATCTACAAGCTCACAATGCGCCACCATGCGACTATAGCAGATCTACAAGCTCACAATGCGCCACCATGCGACTATAGCAGATCTACAAGCTCACAATGCGCCACCATGCGACTATAGCAGATCTACAAGCTCACAATGCGCCACCATGCGACTATAGCAGATCTACAAGCTCACAATGCGCCACCATGCGACTATAGCAGATCTACAAGCTCACAATGCGCCACCATGCGACTATAGCAGATCTACAAGCTCACAATGCGCCACCATGCGACTATAGCAGATCTACAAGCTCACAATGCGCCACCATGCGACTATAGCAGATCTACAAGCTCACAATGCGCCACCATGCGACTATAGCAGATCTACAAGCTCACAATGCGCCACCATGCGACTATAGCAGATCTACAAGCTCACAATGCGCCACCATGCGACTATAGCAGATCTACAAGCTCACAATGCGCCACCATGCGACTATAGCAGATCTACAAGCTCACAATGCGCCACCATGCGACTATAGCAGATCTACAAGCTCACAATGCGCCACCATGCGACTATAGCAGATCTACAAGCTCACAATGCGCCACCATGCGACTATAGCAGATCTACAAGCTCACAATGCGCCACCATGCGACTATAGCAGATCTACAAGCTCACCATGCGACTATAGCAGATCTACAAGCTCACAATGCGCCACCATGCGACTATAGCAGATCTACAAGCTCACAATGCGCCACCATGCCACTATAGCAGATCTACAAGCTCACAATGCGCCACCATGCGACTATAGCAGATCTACAAGCTCACAATGCGCCACCATGCGACTATAGCAGATCTACAAGCTCACAATGCGCCACCATGCGACTATAGCAGATCTACAAGCTCACAATGCGCCACCATGCCACTATAGCAGATCTACAAGCTCACAATGCGCCACCATGCGACTATAGCAGATCTACAAGCTCACAATGCGCCACCATGCGACTATAGCAGATCTACAAGCTCACAATGCGCCACCATGCGACTATAGCAGATCTACAAGCTCACAATGCGCCACCATGCGACTATAGCAGATCTACAAGCTCACAATGCGCCACCATGCGACTATAGCAGATCTACAAGCTCACAATGCGCCACCATGCCACTATAGCAGATCTACAAGCTCACAATGCGCCACCATGCGACTATAGCAGATCTACAAGCTCACAATGCGCCACCATGCGACTATAGCAGATCTACAAGCTCACAATGCGCCACCATGCGACTATAGCAGATCTACAAGCTCACAATGCGCCACCGTGCGACTATAGCAGATCTACAAGCTCACAATGCGCCACCATACGACTATAGCAAATCTACAAGCTCACAATGCGCCACCATGCGACTATAGCAGATCTACAAGCTCACAATGCGCCACCATGCGACTATAGCAGATCTACAAGCTCACAATGCGCCACCGTGCGACTATAGCAGATCTACAAGCTCACAATGCGCCACCGTGCGACACAATTCCAAACTTTTACTTGTAACGGAGTACTTCTACATTGCAGTATTTATATTTAAAGGGGAACACCACTCATTTTCAACATTGAACTGTTGTCATTAATATACCTTAGAATTGTTCTGTGGAAATAATCAATAGAGTTCTATAGAACTTGGGGTCAGTGACATCACGAAGGTGTACTTTTTGTGATGTCACTAATCACATGACCCCAAGATCTAAACCTCCAGTTCTAGGCTAAACGGAAGGGGGAGGCCTTTTTCCCCCCCCCCACAACTCTAAGGTCTATTGATGACATCGTTCAATGTTTAAAATGAGTGGTATTTGCCTTTAAGTAAAACACGAGAGTATACTTTTTTCCACCCCTGCAAAATCTAGACTTAAAGGTATATTCAGTGATTTCACTCAAAAAACCTTAGGTTTCGTTTTTGGCTGTGGGATCCAATCGGGATAGAGAACCAAATACGAAACCTAAGGTTTTTTGACCCCCAGGGGTTAACTGGGGACAGGGAGGAACTCCTTATATGGTCAGCACACTCTATAGTAGGGAGGATTATCACAACAAAACAAAAAAATAAGTGATATTTGAATTAAGTGAAATCACTTACCCTACCTTTAAAATGTCTAAATTAGCACTGATGACTTTATTATGTATGCATTCAGACAGGCTACACAAACCAATAATCCGCTACAAGGCATATGGCAGAAAGAAACGTTATCTAAGGAATGTGCTCAAAGAATTATGGTCTCAGTTATCTGTTCAAGTATTATAGCGTGCTCAAAGCCAGACTTAAAGGTCTGTTGTGTGAGCGTAGTGAACTCACAGCTCATTCTAACAAGCCCTGGTCACAATAAAAACAATAAAAAGGAGATATTACAGAGCCAACGCTACTCGTTAAGGAATGCATGACATTCTAGTTTGGTGTAAGGATTATGACCACCAGGGACGTCCCCTGAGAGAGACGTTTATGCAGATTTTTCCAGGAAGTGCATTTGCTGTACTCGATACGATATGAATAAGTAAATAACAATATGTTTTCCAGTCATTTAATCTCTGTGCAGGGCAATTAGTAAGTCTGTAGTTTGTACCGTCCGTCCGTCCGTCCGTATTATTGTTATTGAAATGTCAGGCTCTTATTTGATTGATTGATTGATTTCATTTGATAAAATGAAATACAGGATATCTCTGTAAAGTCCCATAACGTATTTCCATTGCGGTCCCTGTAGACTTGGCAGGCAGGAATAGAGTACTATAGAGTACTATAGCGTGTAAGCGTGTAATAAAATCAACACATATTCGACAGTTTACACATTAAAACACATGCATTATACACATTACACGTGTGTGCATGCCTTCTCTGATATTTTACTCAGAAGCCAGTTTTTCAAATGATTCTTAAAAACCACTCATAATAATATGAACAGATATAATTTAACTCTTCGTCATGTGATTACATAATTGTACTTCTCCCTAACCTGGTTCTTAAAATGGTAAGTTTCAGGTTTTTATATATATATATATTGTATTTTATATACACACTAGCCCTCGTGTTCACGCTATGGACGTTTTTAATTTTAAAAAAATGTACACAGAAATATAATGTGGAAAATGACCATGTCAAAATTCAACAAATCATGATTTAAACATGAAGTAACAGCAATATTCTAAAATCAACAGAGGAAGCTATAGAGAACAACTCTTCAAAATGGTGTGTGCTCTCGGGACAGGAGAGTATAGGACTAACTATAGAAGGACGAACCTCATTAGTTTGATCTGTGCATTTTGGAGCTTTCAAGTCTTTTGTATTAATGGTCACAGGTAGCCATGCATGCAAGGCACAGATCTGCTCATCGGTTTGGGGTTCTGTGTCTTGCTCAAGGACATTTTGACACAGAGCCAGAGCGGGGGGTTTGAACCGAGAACCTTTTGGTTCATAAGAGGTCGCTCTATAATACCTATACTAATTAAGCCAATGCTGCTCTGCTCTTTTTGTAATACCATTACATACCAGGCAGTGCAAGTGTAATCAATGTGACATTGAGCTAATGATGTAGCTAATGTCCACATGGTCTCTTTCATCCAGGATAACTTTGATATTCTTGCTAAAAATGTGGTAGCCTATAAATGGAATGTTTTTCTTTTAACTATATCCCATTCCACAGAAAAAATATAGTTCATACCATGATATACAATATGATTTACATATAGTGCAAAGATAACTTACTTGCAACATAACTAACCACATGTCAAGTCATGTTTTAACTGTCACTAATATACACTTTCCTGAGAGCCAGGACGCTTCCTTGAGGGTCTCCACATAGAAGATGTTTAGCTCTGAAGAATATGCCTCCAACACCTAACCATTTGGATTCTGTTAAAAAGCTCCGGAATGAATAATAAATAAGCTATAATTACTGTCCTGACGGCTTGGATAGGTCAGTGTGGAAAAGGGACAGATCCACCCCCACCCCGTTCCCTCCTATGTACCCCCCTCACCCTCTTCTCTCTCTCTCTCTTCCCTTCTTTTTTCTTGCCCTCTTTAATTGGATCTTGTAATTAGTTTCTGTGATGGTTCTGGGAGGTCTGAGGCGTGCTCTGCAGCGTTCATTAGTGTTCTCCGAGGAGGGGGCAGCACTTTAGAAGCTCTGGCTTCTTCTCTCCGCCGTCCCTAACATGTCATAACAGTATGACTAGACAGGCTGCAGACCCAATATAATAGCAGTATCAAGTGCAGCCGTGTTCTGCTCTGCCCGTACACTAACACTAACCCCGTATCATATCATATAAAGCCATGTTCTTTCCACCGTGCACAGGTGGATAATGCCTGTTTTCTGTACATTGTGCGAGGGAAAAGGTATATCGGCATCTTCATAACAACCTCTTTGGGAGTTTACTGCAATTTTCACCGCAGCCGAAGGAGCCGTTCGTATATACAGTATGTAATCACAGATGGAGTGATTTTTTTCCTTTCTTTTTCTTTTATTGTTCGTAACCATGCAGGCTCTATAGCACCCTGACCTGTAAACAGATCAACACCGCCCAGACACATCTGGGCTGGACCGCTGGCATGAACACAACACAACACACCACAACACAACACAGACACAACACACAACAGACACGACACAGACACATCTGGGCTGGACTGTTGGCATGAATACAACAACACAGCCCAGACACATCTGGGCTGGACCGTGGCATGAATACAACAACACAACACAACACAACACAACACAACACAACAGTCTAAAAGGTATCGGGCTACATGGGATTTGCCTTCTTTTTTTTGGCACATGGACGCCTCCGTAAAGACACGCATGAGCGGCATGAACACGCATGTGCGTTCGCTCACACATAATAAACATAGATGCGCGCACACACACACACACACACACACACACACACACACACACACACACACACACACACACACACACACACACACACACACACACACACACACACACACACACACACACACACACACACACACGTCCAGACCTATAATATACCCCCCCTAGCAGACCCCCCCCCCCCCCCCCCACCCATCCACTGGCCAGGCTGCACTAGACATCTCTCCCTAATCAGCTGCCTCGTCTCGCTCAGACTGGTTGCCATAGTAATATGGCTGGCTGGTCGACATGGCAACCACTCTGAGGTCCACTATTAAATGATAAAGAGAGGGAGGGAGGGATAGGGAGAATGGAGGAGAGAGAGATCGAGAGAGAGGGGGGGGGGGGAGAGAGAGAGAGGGGGGGGGGGGTGTAAGAAAAACAGAGAGAGGGAGAAAGAAAGAAAGGACAGCGAGTGAGCGAGTAAGACTGGCTAAGATGGCGGGGGTGGGGTAAGGAAATATGGAAGAGAGGGAAGGGAAGGGAAGGGAAGGGAAGGGGGGAAACAGTGAGGAGGAGAGAGCATAGGGAGGGAGGGGCAGACGTACTGTATGGAGGAGACCACTGTACTGTTACCGTCTACCTACTGTAAAGACATTGTATCCCCATCCATACCAGCCTCTGATACAACGTGTCACACACACACACACACACACCCACACACACACACACGACACACACGCAAAAATGCCATTAACCTAATGTATGATGTCATTTATTTTATGCATTAAACGTATAAATTTATACACATGAAAAATGCATGCGTGGCCCCCTTTCCTAATCTAGATAAGGGATCGTAAACTAATATCACATTTTAAGAGGTACTTATGTTATTAATGCCGATAATACGTCAGACAAAAGGCCCGTACCTGAAGAAGGGAGAGAAAAAAAAAATACATGAAGAAATAAATGCTTATAGAGTGAATGAGTTTTATGGACTGATGATCCATTATACTCATCAACAGTGGCATGTTGAGAACTCTATGTATGCCGGAAATAAATCAAACGGGGTCATCTTTTGTGTGTAGCCACATTGTGCCTGCTTTGATTAAGGACACTTAATCAGGGGAAGAGATGGACACTGGACATATTGTTTTTACACACAGCTATGACATCACTACTCCTCAAGTGACCCAAGCTCTGTTGGCAGTAATTAGTTCTGGAACAGTTAATGCATTGTTTTGGAAAAATCTTGGGGGGAAAATATATAGTGTAAAATATAGAATTTGAAAATAGGCCTTAATCACTTCACTTCACTTTTCAATGTTTTATTTATTAATACATCATCTCAGAGTCAATCGTTTGTCAGCTTTAGCTACTGGTTATAGAGTTAGATACAGTAATTATTATTACAAATAACATACACAAACCATGTTAGATTAAGCCCTATGTTATACAAGATCTACAAGCTCACAACGCGGCACGATGCAATGCTTGGTGAGCTAGTAGATTGAGTATTTTCGAAAGAAAAAAAAAACATTTACTTTGGTATATACCGTAAGCATAATTTTAAGCCAATACTTCTAAAATGTCAAAATGCAGCATCATAACCAGCAGGCCGCCTGGCCGTCCCACGCCTGTTCTGTCATCGCACCACCAGGGCAGACTCTCTGAACTGAGCTGAAAATAAGACACATCATTCTGACTCTGCTGCTATCAATCTGATCCGTCTCTATCTCTGACCATCACTCTCTCTCCTTTTACCCCCATCCCTATATCCTCCAACTCCTTCCCCCTTTCTCCATCTGTCTGTCCTCTCATCTCATATTTCTTTCTTTGTCGCTGCCTCGTTGCTCACCTATATCTTTGCATCTAGCACCATTTTCCAGTTTTCCTTTTATCACAGACCCTGCTTTCTCTCTCTCTCTCTCTGTCTCTGTCTCTCTCTCTCTGACTCGGAGCTCTGTCTTGCTCCTCTGGGCTGTGTGTGACTCTGTAATGAATGAAATGCCATTCCATCACCATGCCACCACAGTAGCCGCACAAAATAGCATTTTGTTGCCTTGTGTGCGTCAAAATTCCTTTATGAATTGAAAGCCCTCTCTTTCTTTCTCTCTCCCCCCGGAGTGTCTTATGAAATATAGCTAATTGCATGTCCACATTGTGCTGTCGGGCCCTGCTTCTCCACGGCACACCATTCAGAGGCAATTAAAGTGAGCTTCAGCAGAGTAAGAAAGTGCGTCATCCTCTTAATGCAATTAAGGAAGTGTGCACAAAAACATACAGTAATACAGACTGGAAACACAAAAACAGGAATACATATGAGGAAATGCTGGCAGCAAAAGGTTAATCTATTTATTATCTAACACATGCTCTGGAGCCCAATTTAAACTCTCACGCACAGCCGCGTTGCTTGGACTGAGACACAAAAGTGGACAGAGTTCGCTTCATATTGATTACAATGCAGATGGAAAATTATACTATGGTTTTTAACAATTTTAATAATCTACTGCGATGCCACAATAGTGGTCCTATCCATGTTGTTGTCATACTTGAAATACATTCATGATAATTATGAGCAATCTTATTCATTTGTATGTTCCATGCACCATTTTTCCACAGAGAGGTATAAAGCCAAGCAAAATTGACACTACAGTATCCAAAGCTGTATGCTATGGTCTGATGTCAAAGTCTTGCCAAGCCCTACCACACAATAAAATACAGTAATGGAGGTGGAATACAAATATTAGGCTTCTGTAGGTTATAGCATTAGCAATAGGTCTGATTAATCACACCGCAATATCACTTTTAGATTACAAGAAGTATTTTCTTCGAAAGTATGGATGTCAAACTATAGGGCAGGTTTATCAGAGACACAGACATACACTCCTCATCATCAGATGCTCGGGTTAGAACATAAACGCACGCGCGCACACGCACACGCACACACACACACACACACACACACACACACACACACACACACACACACACACACACACACACACACACACACACACACACACACACACACACAGGTGCAATTAAATGACAGGGGCTGTGGTGTGACATGTACACAGATTACTTTCACTGTAACACTCAAAGTGCTCCAGCACTTAAATTCCAGCCTGTGACATCCATGATTACAAGTTCTGGATGATCAATTACAATCAGCCCAGGCCTCGTTACAACAGCTGGCCACTTTTCACTTGGAGCAATTTAAGAAGTGAATGGCTGTTTATTTATGGCCTGTCCCCCAGTGGTGGACAGTAACTATGTACAGTTACTCAAGAAATGTACTCAAGTACAAGTTTGAGGTACTTTCCATTTTTCTATATTTTAAACTTCTACTCCCCTGCCTTCTCAGAGGCAAATATTTAGCTTTTTGATTATTTGCCAGCTTTAGTTACCAACTTAAACTTACTACTAGTTACTTTTTTTTAAATATTTAGATTAACACATACATAAACCACATACATTAAGCCCTATGTTGGATTTCCCAAAATAGGCGATCTACAAGCTCACAACACGTCAATGTATTTTCAAAGAAAGTTACTTTGGTACTGTAAGCATAATTTGATGGCAATACTTTTGCACTTTTAGGATTATGAATACTTTTACTGGTCAGAAATGTCAAAATGCAGCATCATAACCAGCAGAGCCTGCTGACACATCATTCTGTCTCTACTGCTATCAATCTGATCTTTCTCTATCTTTGACCAACTCAACTATTTGCCAGCTTTAGTTACTAGTTACTTTCAGATTTAGATTAATATTACAACACAAACATAAACCACATAATACATTAAGCCCTGTTGTACTTAGGATATTAGAAAACAGCCAATCTACAAGCTCACAATGTGTCACGGTGCGACGCTTTGCAAGCTTGTAGATTGTCTATTTTTGAAAAAAGTTTCACTTGGGTACTGTAAGCTTATTTTGATTATAAACTTCTGTACTTTTACGATTTTTAATACATTACTTTTACCTAAACAAAGTATTTCTACATTGTCGTATTGCTAATTTTTTTTTCTTAAGTAAAACATCAAAGTACTTTTTCTACTATTGCCTTGCTTGCATTACCCCATGGTGAAGGAGTTTAAGTATCTCTGGGTCTTGTTCACGACGGAGAAGGAGATCAGCCGGAGAACCGGAGCAGCAGGGGGCGGTATTGTTGAGCCAGAAGGCGGAGCTCTGTGTCTGCCGAGCGATATTCATTCCTACTCTCACATACTGTACAGTCATGAAGTTTGGGTCATGACCCAAACAATAAGGTCGCGTATACAAGCGGCCGAGATAGGGTGAGAAGTTCAGTCACGCAAGATCGAGAGACTCGGAGTAGAGTCCCTGCTTCTTCACTTAGAAAGGAGCCAGCTGGTTCGGGCAATTGGTTAGGATGCCTCTCGAGCGTCTCCCTAGAGAGGTCCTCGTCTCGATGCACGTCCCACTGGGAGGAAACCCCCGGGCAGACCAAGGTTCAGATGAAGGGATTATATTTCTCAACTGGCCCTGGAACGCCTCGGGATCCCCCAGGAGAAAGTTACTTATATGTTGCCCTGCAGAGGAAAGTCTGGAGCTCTCTGGTGGAGTCGTTTCCCCCGCGACCCGGCCACGGATAAGCGGTTGAAGATGGATGGATGGATGCCTTGCTTTGTGCCCCGCCCCCTTCCGACTTTGTGGTTGGAGGAAGTTGGTTTGGGTTTTGGCATGTATGAGCGGTCCACAGCCCACCCGGACAGCTGGGGAACAGCTTTGGGAACCCGACTACTGACTTCCCTAACATCTCATCTGGCACTTTCATCGCCTCAACAGCTTTGTTCCTATATTCTCCAGGCCAGGCCAGGCTATTATAGGCACTAACTGTTATTCACAGGTACAACTAGCCTATTTAACCACTTAAGCCTTTAGATTTTATTATTTTTTTCCATACACATATAATGCTTTGGCCAATGGGGACACACCAGCTTGAAGTTAAGACTGGAGGACTTATCAAAATACATATTTATACTGCAAGACAGTTGGCCCTGTACTCCTTATTATTGGTTGATCTACTATCACACACTTGTGCACACACACACACACACACACACACACACACGCACAAAAACATGCCTCTTCACACTTGCATTATCAACTGTCCTTGCTATGTGTACAGTAAAGGAACCCAAAACCAATCTCAGCCCTAATGTTTTTAGTATCTTTTATCTGATCCTAGATCAGTAAAAGCCTTCCAACTGGGCATCTCCATGTACTGTGTAGCTGTTCTTTTCTACCACGATGGCCCTGAAGATCTTTAAAAGAATATAATGTAGGCTAATATAACCAGTATACAAACAGGTCATCATACATTTCTGAATATTAATCAAGAATGAACTATAATACATGTTTTCCCATTTAATTAAAAGGCCAGCGACTGTACATTACATGCTTTACTCTTACTGTATATATTTACACTTATTATGAAACAAGTTGCCTAAATAGCCAAGCATCCTGAACTAATGGGGCATTTTGTGTTCATCAGAGGGGTAGTGAAGAGATTCTAATAATATTGTATAAGTGTTATGTTACAGTATGCCTAGTAATACATAAAACATCTTTCTATGTAGCATATATGGATGAGCAACTAAGAAACCACTGTTAAAGCCTGGCATCCTTATTTCCGGCATGTACTGTATAAGGCAAATTGTTATTTGACACACACACACACACACACACACACACACACACACACAATTGTGTGTGTGTGTGTGTGTGTGTGTGTGTGTGTGTGTGTGTGTGTGTGTGTGTGTGTGTGTGTGTGCGCGTGTGTGTGTGTGTGTGTGTGTGTGTGTGTGTGTGTGTGTGTGTGTGTGTGTGTGTGTGTGTGTGTGTGTGTGTGTGTGTGTGTGTGTGTGCGTGTGTGTTAGATTAGATGGAAACATATCGGCTGACAAAAAAGTAAAGGGCTAAAATAATTATTGTCAGACTAAAACTAGACTAAAATGTCAACAGTTTTAGTTGACTAAAACTAGACAAATACATTTACGGTATACTTGGACTAAGTTTAAGACTAAAATTGTCGACTTTTAGTCGACTAAAACGTGACTAAATAAAAAAATAGGATGAGTTTGACAAAATATTATAAAAACTGGACTGAGACTGAGACTAATTTAAAAATAGCCAACAAAAACAACAGTGCGGCCAGGACAGCAACATGTCTGTAGTGTGTGTTGCACTCAAGCCCCCAATACGGCCGGGCAACGCTGACGCCACCGACCGGCAGTGGTCAAAAGTGGCACTGCAGGCGGGCCGGGCCCTGCTTACATTCATGAATGGATGTTCGTAACGTAGCGGTACCACAGGAACAGTACTATCATAGGAGTCAACCAATCATATCAAAGCTTGAGGGGTACTATCATAGGAGTCAACCAATCATATCAAAGCTTGAGGGGTACTATCATAGGAGCCAACCAATCATATCAAAGCTTGAGGGGTACTATCATAGGAGCCAACCAATCATATCAAAGCTTGAGGGGTACTATCATAGGAGCCAACCAATCATATCAAAGCTTGAGGGGTACTATCATAGGAGCCAACCAATCATATCAAAGCTTGAGGGGTACTATCATAGGAGCCAACCAATCATATCAAAGCTTGAGGGGTACTATCATAGGAGCCAACCAATCATATCAAAGCTTGAGGGGTACTGCAGCAAAGGAAGGAAGGAAGGAAGGAAGTACATTCACTTAAGTACAATTTTGAGGTATTTTTTACTTCACTTGAGTATGTCAAGTTTTCAGTACTTTTACTTCTACTCCACTAAATTTCAGGCAAAAAAAATACTTTTACTCCACTACAATTACTTGACAACTTTAGTTACTATAGTTACTTTGTACATTTTGATTATTATTACAAAACATGCATTGACCACTTCAGCCCTATTTCGGCAATTTGAAAGTAGCAGATCTACAAGCACACAATGCGTCACGATGCGACATTCTGTGAGCTTGCAGATCTGCTATATTTTCAAAAGTATTTTTATACATTTGAAAACTTGAAATGGGACATTCTGCATAATGAGTATACTTTGTACTTTTGGTACTTTAAGTACATTTTGATGCCGATATTTTGTACTTTTACTCAAGTACATTTTGACTTCTGGACTTTTACTTGTAACGTATAGATTGCAGTATCGATACTCCTACTGAAGTAAAACATTTGGCTGTCTGTGGCGAGGTGTGTGTGGAGCGACCCCAAAAGCAGTGACAGTCACCCCTTGGGTAGTTATATGGCTCTCTACAATTAGTACCCAGCTGGGCCTCTCCAAGCACACCTCTCTCCACACCCAATTAAAAAAATCTGACAATTTATTAGACCCCTGGAGTTCTTGTTTCCACACTAGCCCGTCGGACCCCTGGTTTTACCCTCACTTCACTGCCAAATCTCCCTCCCACGTGTCTCACCTCGTTTTCATATCAGGATAGATACCCTTCATTTAAGCCATTTTGGGCGGGAACACCTTTTGGTGTTCTAAGCATTATGTTATACTTTAGCTATTGAAAAATAGCAGATCTACCAGCTCTATTTTTGAAAATGTGGCGCAAATCTTTGAATATATATTTCAGAGCGAACATTTTAAACTAAAATATTGGCTTCTGGGAGGTCCCTGGAACTACATATTTTCAGATGGGGGGTCCGTGTCCCAATAGAGATAATTCTGGGGGTCCTTGACATGAAAAAGGTTGAGCACCACTGCCATAGAAACATGGGTTTTTCAGAAAACTATTTGGATTTAGAAGCCTTTTTTTTTTAAATCGACCTCAGTCCAAAATGGGTTAAATCACTACAGCAGGTATTAAGGACTAATCAACCGTCTAAGTGGATTTGTAATGGGGAGCTTTTGGCTTTCTATCAGGCCTACTTCAAAATGCTAAACGGTGAGAGATGAAGAATATAGCAAGAAGAAAATGAAGAGGAGGAAGTTTTGACGGTACGAGGGGGTCAAAGCCAAACATAGTTATAGTTCAGTTACTGTAACAAAAGTTGTTAAAATATATACTGTACAAGTCAGACCATGTTAATTTCATATTCTTCATAAGAAATAGTGGATTTGGTTTTTAAGATAAAAAATACAATTAAAAATGAACCAAAAAGGTGTTGAAATGAAGCACTTTCAACCTATGTACCTATTTTGAGCATGCGTCATTACAGGCTAACATGTTCAAAAATAGCAGATAAGCTCCACAACTCTTGGGTTTGTAGTTTGTATATTTTTGCATGAGACATGAGAAGTCTTTTTAATTAACAGGGCTGGTGGTTAAAATGGTTTGAGGGATTTTATTAAGTATTTCAATGAAAAGAACTGTAGAACGTCTACAGCGACTCAGTGGTAAAAGTGAGGTTACTGGTCTTGGAGTTAATGCATTCTTGCTTCAAATGTGCAGTATATAAAAACAGTTAAGGTTTTATCCTTTGCTAATTATCAAACATGATGTAGTACATTATGTTGCCAGTTTAATGTGCAGTTATATGTCTCACTTTTATCCCTCAGTGAAACATGCAATAGATTAATTACTGCCTCGAAAGCTTCATCAAAACGTCCTCCAGAAAACACTGTAATGAGAAAATGACCTGAGAGATTACAAAATGTCAAAAAAGGGAGAAGTAACATTTGCGTCTCAGCGTTAACACGCTTGCCAAACACAGACAGAGGAGCTGCTGCAACCCATCTAAAACTTTGTTTATCACAATTTGCTCTGCAAACAACATTAAACATCCATGAATCACATCTCTCATATTATGCTGCAACAAATAAAGATAAAAATCTGAACAAGCAGTTCTTTCCATTTCATGTCAATGCTAACACGCAGACACTCAGTATTACTAAAAGGAGCAGGAGAAAAATCCCCCATGTAATTTATCCATTTGTAACTGAGAGAATGTACAAAGAATGACCCTTTAGGGGGTCCATTTGGTTACATTTCTGCACTGTCACAGTTAAATTACACTGTGGAGTTGGACTACATTTTAATAGCGTTCACCATGCAGACCACAAACTGCTGTACATCTTTCATACAAATCAACACTGACGAGCAAATACTTCTGCGTCTGGGTTCTGTCATCAGAATGAGAAAAAGAGGCTGCGCATCAGCATCAGTAATGGTTTTCAGTGGAGTGCTAGACCCAGACTCTAGTGTGCATAAAAAATTAGGAATAAAAAATCCCAAAGGGTAGCACGTCCAATACAAATAAAAAGAGGACTGCAAAGTACTCGCATTTCCACTTTTCTTATTGGCATACACCAAAAAGGAACACTTTGGAACACTATGACGACTAAAACTAAGACTAAATATACTGACAATTTCGTCAACAAATAAAAAGTAGACTAAAATGTTAGGAAGGCACTAGTGAGCAAGAGATCCACTGTAAGTCATCTTACAATTAGTTGCATGCTGAAAATAGCCGATCTACAAGCTCACAACGCGTGGCGCTGCGACACGTTGTGAGCTTGTAGATCGGCTATTTTCAGCAAGTAAAAAAAAAACAGTCATTACGACGGCATCAAGGCCCGCCAAAATACATTCTGTTCGACTAAATCAACTGTAGATTTAGTCGACTAAAATCCTATAATATTTAGTCGACTAAAACGAGACTAACACTAAGACATTCCAGGTGACTAAAATAAAATGTGACTAAAACTAAATGAAACCTATAATTCAAGAGATCTACATTTTCTGCCAAAATCAACACTGGCTATATGAGCCTTCACAACGTAAACCCAAACTGCTGTACATCTTTCATACAACTCAACAACACTGACCAGCAAATATAGTTCTGCATGGGGTCATCCTTGCAATAGCTTCCACGGGTGACCTATTTTACCTGGTTTCAAAAACATAACCTGCATGTCTCCGAAAAATAAACGGAGTGCAGAACACCGCCTCGGAGACGCAGGTATTTGACGGTACATACCGGAGGGGCTTTGCTACCCTTGGCCCCCTTTGGACACGCCGCGACCACCACCACCCACCACCACCACCACCACAACCCGTCCTGACACCTAATGTAAAGTCCAACTGCCCTCCAAATCCCTCCCAATTATAAAAGGTCCTTGAGTTGCCGTTTTGGCCCCTTTTCTGCAGCTCCTACATGTCTGATTAGGGGAGTGTATAGTGTGTAGGGGCCGGGGCAGTGCAGGCAATCAGCCGCAAAGCGCAGAGGGGCCGCATGCGGACCAAGAGGAAAAAAGAATAGAACAGAGAGAGAGGGAGAAAAAAACACACAAATCCAAAACACTGCAAAAAAAACAAAACTAAAGGGGGGGACTAGTCTACGACGACTGGACCGCAATTACAACCCGTCCAGCGGGCGAGCGAGGCCTCAGTCTCTCCACCAGCACTCAGAGAGCGAGGGCTGTGATTTCAGACAGAAAAGGTTATTAGTTTTTATTGGAGGAAATAGATGCTGGGTGGTTTTAAATGGCACAGTAATGCATGGGGGCTGGAGGGAGGCCTCCTGACCCGTGTCTCCCAAGGGTCCCATTTTGGCGTTGGGCCGGTGGGACACGCAGTGGCCATCATCGTGCCCCCCCCCCCCCCCCCCCTCTCTCTCTCTCTCTCTCTCCCCTCCCCGTCTGAACGGTATATAGAGCTCTGAAGTCGCTGCACCTGTTCATGGCCTTGAACTCAATCTGGACAACACTGTCCTTAAGGCTATACAACGCCGAAAGATCCTCAGTGTCAATTAAACTCTGAGACTGTATAGTACAGTACTGTATATACAGTTACAAATTAATATGTTATAACACAGAGTACATGCTGTTCAATGTACTCACAATACTATATTATTGTATTAATAATGCAATTAATAATGCATCTATTGTATTGTATTGTATACATTCAATAATTTTTGTTTTTTGTAAGACTTGTTTTGATCAGAGACGTTTTTATTCCAAAACGATTCTACAAAAATCTGTGTAAGTATACTGCTGGTGTGAAAGAATAATTCATTGTAATTATGGGCAATTTTAAGACATTTTCTCATATATTGGGGGGGAAAGAAAATATATTTTTGATGCTGACCAATAAACATTAGGACTGTATTCTATTCAAAGAATATTGCATTATTTAACTAATGACATTTAGTGAGGAATGAATGAGTCAATAACATTCCATTCTCTCTCTCATTATGGCCATATAAACCATATACAGTGTGTGTGTGTGTGTGTGTGTGTGTGTGTGTGCTCTGTGTGTATATATTTACAGTATATGTGTCTATGGCTCTTCTGCACAGCGGCTACAGCACATGTGAAAACATTTAGTTGCGAGCGTTGCGGCTGTGTGTGTTTGCTTGGCTCTGTGTGTGTGTGTGTGTGTGTGTGTGTGTGTGTGTGTGTGTGTGTTTGCTTGGCTCTGTGTGTGTGTGTGTGTGTGTGTGTGTGTGTGTGTGTGTGTGTGTGTGTGTGTGTGTGTGTGTGTGTGTGTGTGTGTGTGTGTTTGCTTGGCTGTGTGTGTGTGTGTGTGTGTGTGTGTGTGTGTGTGTTTGCTTGGCTCTGTGTAATGACTGCCTGCATATTTCCTGTCACGGGCACGTGTGTCTGCAGCTCCAGCAGCAGCAGAGAGAGAGAGAGAGAGAGAGACACTGAGAGACAGAGAGAGAGAGAGAGAGAGAGAAGTATGGGACCATATTTGCCTTTGTGCTGCCGGCGCTGTGTGTACTCTGCTGTGTGTGACGTTAGTTTAGAATGTGTAAGCTATGATCTGCTCCACGCCAGATGAAGTGCTCTGGAGAGAGAGAGACAGAGAGAGAGAGAGAAAGAGAGAGAGAGAGAGAGGCATGTGCCGCTCGCTCGCCGTCCAGCCATACAGGCTAGTATAGAGCAACAAAGAAAATGTGTCCTCGCATCCATCGGCTGCTGACCGACCACTCACACACACACACACACACACACACACACACACACACACACACACACACACACACACACACACACACACACACACACACACACACACACACACACACACACACACACACACACACACACACACACACACACACACACACACACACACACAGAAACAGTGGGGTGGATTTACACACACACACACACACACACACACACACACACACACACACACACACACACACACACACACACACACACAGAAACAGTGGGGCTTTTCTTCTTTTTTTTACAGATTTTAGGCACGTGCAAAGCACGACTTTAGAGTCATTTTATCATGTAAAGAATGTAATTCTGTTTTTTTTTTAATTCTCGGCGCGTGTCAACGTGTGTGTGAACGCAAGATAATGTATCGGCGTGGGTCTCTTGTGGTGATGCATGCTTGCCTCTGTGTGTGTGTGTGTGTGTGTGTGTGTGTGTGTGTGTGTGTGTGCACGGGTCTTCATTGTGCATCCTGGCTGTGTGTGCACTGTGTGTGTGTGTGTGTGTGTGTGTGTGTGCGCACTGCTCCTAACCCTCATCAGTATTCAGGGCAGGTAGACTCCAGACCAGACCCACGGCTCAGTAACTAATGGAGGGGCTGATGGGAGGCTGATGACGACCACAGGGCCTCAGCACACACAGGCACACACGCATGCGCACCTACACACACACACACACACACACACACACACACACGCACGCACACACGCATGCGCACCTACACACACACACACACACACACACACACACACACACACACACACACACACACACACGCATGCGCACATACACACACGTTTGTGAGCACACTGGCACGCACGCACACAGGCAGACACACACACACACACACACACACACACACACAGAAATGCAAACACCAGGGTTATTTCCGAGCATATGGTATAGTAGTATATGATATATATATATGCTCTCTGAGTCCATTGTGCGGCACCACCAGTAGCCTGGCAAATTAATTACACTGGCCATTTAATATTGGTAGTTTTTCCTTTTTCTTCAAATGCACAGGGGATGCAATTTGATCAATTTTGTCGTCTATCTGAGTTATTGAGTAAGCAATTATATCACACTGGGCACCGCACCGTCCTCCAGCGTGGTTCCATGTTGTTGTGTTCTCCCTGTTACTGCTTCACTTTCCCTCTTTAATTGCCTCCAACGCTACAAACTTTCCCAGCGAACCAGTGCCCCTCTAAGTTGATTGCCAGGAAGTGCAGGGAATTAGAAAATTAATGTCACACCAGGGTCAGTGCATTACGGAGCATGTAGCGCACATACAGCTGCAGCACAACAACAATATCACAGGAGCCGTGGCTTATCCCATTCTGACCTGAGATCAGATTCATACGAGGTTTCCACTGGACACACACTGGTCTGATTAACCCCATTCTGACCTGAGATCAGATTCTAAAAAAATGTCAGTCGTTCTTCGATTTTTCAAAAATAGCAGACCTACAAGCTCGTAGCGCGCCTCTCGGTGGCGCGCTATGAGCTTGTAGATCTGCTATTTTTCAATAGCTAAAGCATAACATGATGCTAACACCAACATGTGTTCCCGTTCAGAATGGGTTAAATACGGTATAGGGGTGTATACTTTTACTGAAATAAACATAAACGTTGGATTTTTAGCATTCCTCCTTGTTAGGGACCTATAGGAGCTGCTCTCGCATATCATGCATATTAAGTAATCTTGTGTTGTGAAAACAATTTCTCAAAGAATTTGCACATGAAAAGAAACCACTGTGAACCCAATCACACCCCCAGGTTTCATCAGCAAGTCACACTTGCAGCGCTCCGACGGAAATCCAAGAATCCACCTTGGTGTATGTTCCTTCTGAACATCCATGCCTCTCTCCTCCCCATCCCTCCCCATCCCTGCTCCCTGCCTCTCTCCTCCCCATCCCTTTAAATTCACCTTTAAATCCCTCAACGGCCTGGCCCCCCCATATATGGCCGAACTCATCCATCAATACTACCCCACCAGAGCTCTGAGGTCTGCGGACCAGTCATTGCTGACCGTGCCAACGTCACGCACCCTCAGAACAAGAGGTGACTGCGCTTTTGCGGTGGCAGCCCCCCCTAAGCTCTGGAACAACCTCCCCCCCCCCATATTAGAGCTGCTCAATCTATCAATATATTCAAATCCCTTCTCAAAACGCACCTTTTTTCCCTTGCTTTTAATGTGAACTGATTTTAACCTTTTTAGCCACTGCATATTATTTGAATTAGTTTATTGTTGTCTTTTGTTGTGAAGCACTTTGGTCAACTTCGGTTGTTTTATACGTGCTATATGAATAAAGTTTTGATTGATTGATCCCTCCCCTCCGGTCCCCAGTGGTGGAAAGTCAACTAAGTACATGTACTTAAGTACATTTTTGAGGTATTCATACTTTACTATTGGGAGTATTTCCAATTTCCTAAATACTTTTACTTGTACTCCACTACATCTCAGAGTTAAATATTGCACTTTTATACTCCACTACGTTTATTTGAAAACTTTAGTATAGTTACTTTGATCATTATTACAAAACATACATTAACCACTTCAGCAAAATATACATTTTGGCCATTTGAAAATAGCCGATCTACAAGATCTGCTATTTTCAAAAGATGAAATTATTGTACATTTGAAAACTTTCTACTTTGGTACATTAGGTACATTTTGATGCCAATTCTTTTGTACTTTTACTCAAGTACATTTTGAATTCCCGACTTTAAGTATGAGTATTTCTCTATTGCAGTATTGATACTATTACTCAAGTAAAGCATTTTAGTCCTCTCCTCTCCTCCCCTCTCCTCTCTCCTCTCTGTGGCCATGGGGCCGTAGAGCTGACAGCCAGTGACCTATCGGAGCCTCCGTGGGGCTCCCAGTAGAGAAAGGTAATGGGCCCGGGCCCGGGCCCCGCCCGGCCCGGCCCCGCCAACGTGCAGCACCTCGCAGCCCCTCGTGGGGCCGGCGGGCCGGTGGCTTTGATCCGGTAGCCCCTGCTCGGGTCTCCTGACGCCTGGTGAGGAAATTCGTAGGAACAACTGGAAGAGGCCAGTGTTTATTCAGCTCTCTTTAATGAGGAGGTAGAAGGATTATCGGGGCCCTGAATCTCCCCCCCGAAAAAACAAGAGGAAAAGAAAACTGCTGCTCCCTCCAGATGTTGTTCTATCCGACGGTCCCACTCCAAAAAGACCCCCAGAAACAGAGAGGGGAGGGGAGGGGGGGACGGAGGGGGTCCAGAAACAGAGAGGGGAGGGGGACGGAGGGGGTCAAGGAACAGAGGGGTTATGTATGCACCAGAGAGAGGACTAGTGGTGGGGAAGAGAAGTTCCTCCTTGTGTTTTCTCCGTTTCTCCAGATGTTGGAGAGACAGAGGAGGAGGAGGAGCTGCCGGGCCGGGCCGGGCCGGCCTCGGTCCAGAACAGAGAGCCGCCCTGCCGGCCCAGTGGGAGTAGTTGAGGAGGTTTTAGTAGGCATGTGCGTGTGTGTGTGTGCGTGCGCGTGTGCGTGTGTGTGCACGTGTGTGTGTGCGTGTGCATTTGGGGTGGACGGGGGTATCACAGTTCTCAGGCGTAAGCTTTATTTTAAGCAATTTGTGCAGTCTTAAGAGGGCAAAGCAGCTATTTCCTGACCCAGTAATAACAATAAGAATACGTGTGTGTGTGTGTGTGTGTGTGTGTGTGTGTGTGTGTGTGTGTGTGTGTGTGTGTGTATATATATATATATAATATATATATATATATATATATATATATATATATATATATACATATAGTGTTGTATTACACAAAGTCACATTGTAATTCTAATTAAAGCGGAGGGTAAAGTGAAAGTGGTCTCAGACCTATGAGATCAATCACCTGCCTCAGGCGTACAGCACCTCTCAGGGTCTACAGGTGGTCCAGAGACCCTCTGCATGGGGTGAGCTGTGACCACGTGGACCTCTCAGGGTCTACAGGTGGTCCAGAGACCCTCTGCGTGGGGTGAGCTGTGACCACGTGGCCCAGAAGACACCGCTCTACCTGCGGGGGACAATCAGTCTGGCTGCTTATATACGTACGTGTCCCGCTCTTGACCCTGAGCCAGGAAACCTGACCTGATCAATACTTCTCTCTATTGTCAACTCACACCACGAGGGGTCGACTACTGGTCACAGATAACCCCAACGGCTGAGGGCCAAAGGTCAGTCTGCGCACACGCACGGCCGCGTGCGCACACACACACACACACACACACACACACACACACACACACACACACACACACACACACACACACACACACACACACACACACACACACACACACACACACACACACACACACACACACACACACACACACACACACACGTCAGGCCTCATTAAGAGCATCACCTGAGGTATACCACATATACATCCTCCTCCATCCATCCCTCTCCTTCAACCTCCTCCTCCTCCTCCTTGAACCTCCCCCTCCTCCCCCTCCTCCCCCGCTCTGTGTCCTAATCTACAGCCTCAGACCAGACCAGTCCGACTCCTCCCCCTTTGACCCCTGACCCCTCCAAGTTCAATGCCAGGCCAGTGACAGACAGGTGGAGGAGGGAGACTTTCCCCCACCATACATACACTGCAAATACAAATGAGAGCAATACAAATGTAACCAAATGGACCCCCATAAGGGCAATCCTTTTGGACCAATGTGCTTTGACTGTATACCCTGTATTGTTTGCATTTATTGTCTGTTCATAATAAACATGAACATATGGTATTGTAAATCATAATGACTAAAGGATGTGTGCTCCATTTGATACTGTCAGAATTAAATGAACACTGAGGATGTTACTGTGTGTGCATATCAGCTACTCTGCTTGAGTAGAATGTGGATGTGTGTGTGTGTGTGCGTGCCTGCGTGCGTGTGCACATGCATGTGTGCACGTGTATAAGAAAGTGCAAAAGAATTCCTCTCGATTGCTCCATTGCTCCAAGTCTATATACTTCACGGCCATAAAGCTACACTTGAGCAGATTAAAATGAAATGAAATGAAGCCACTTCATTGATGCCTGATTAGTAGAACGGCACAATTCCGATAGCTAATTACGAGGGATTGGCCGAACATCTGTTTGTTAGATTACAGCACATTACCTCAAAGCCTTGTATTTATATAATTACCTCTGGGTCACATTAAAAGCAGATAGAGGCTCTGACACAAAACTACTTCAACTTAATGTTAATGAATCTGTGCCACGGATACACTGCAGCGGCAATGAGGAACTTGCTCAGTGCAACTTTAAAAACGCTTTAATCAAACATAATTATGAATAAGAGTGACTTACATAGTATTACAAGTGTACATTTAGGTAGATGTATACACTTCACTGATGAGTTAAGAGTGTAACATCAGTTCACTATGTTTCAAATTACAGAGAAATAGTTAATGTGTATCACATTGCAGAATGCATACTCTGAATGATGTGAATGATTTGAATTGAATGTTCATTATTGCCAACAAATTAAAAAACAATTATTCGAATGGCTGGATTTCATCAATATTTTAATGTAACTAAATTGTTTATATTAATAGAATGATGTAGTAATATGTGAATATGTTGAACTAAATAAAGCACCTACATTGTTATTATTATTTTAAATAATGGTTATGGATTTAACCCGGGAACCCCTTTTGGTGTTTTAACTAATCATTATGTTATACTTTAGCTTTTGAAAAATAGCAGATCTACAAGCTCGTAGCGCGCCACCGAGTGGCGCGCTACGAGCTTGTAGGTCTGCTATTTCTTTTTTAATCGTAAAAATGCGGCACAGATCTTTGAATAATATATTCTTTCAGAGCAAACGTTTTTTTGTATTTCGACATCAGGCCTAAATGGGATAATGTCTATTTATATTTGGAAACAGAAAAGGTATAAGTAAAAAGTTCTAACATCACAACAATGTTAATCCATCCATGTTGTAACTGTGTGAGTTAAATGAACAGCGATGGGTTCAGTGTGTCCTGTCTGTTCACAGATCTGTTCACAGATCCAAGGACTGGCTCTCCCTCCGCAGGTATCTGTGGATGTTTGGTTGTTTGTAACGTGATGTGTTCAGACGTGTCTTTGATACGGCGTCATGATCTGGACCTCAACACGATGCCATGTGTCTGTTGTTGTTGTGTTGTTCTGTCGTTGTTGCATCACATCACTAGAAGAGCATTGTAATAGTACACGGTGTCTGTGACCGCATGGATGTACTAACATTTAGTTGCCAACCTTCTCTAAATGGATTTAACCCATTTTGGGTGGGAACCCCCTTTTGGTGTTTTAAATAAGCATTATGTTATACTTTAGCTGATGAAAAATAGCAGATCTACAAGCTCATAGAGCTTGTATGGGTCTGGTATTTTTGAAAAATCGTCAAAATGTGGCGCAAATCTTTGAATATATATTATTACAGTGAACATTTCAACTCAAATCTTTGCTTCTGGGGCGGTCCCTGGAACATATTTTCAGATGGGGGGGCGGAGGCATATTGCATATTATAATTGTTGGGGTCCTTGACATGAAATATTGAGCACTACTGATACAGAAACATGAGGTTTTTCAGAAAGCGGTCATGATTTAGATTTTTTATTTATTTTAATTTCGACGTCAGTCCTAAATGGACCACCACATGAACCTTGGCGTGTCTGTTCTGGGTACAGTATGTCATAATAGGCCAGCATAGGCTAATATTTGGAACATGGCTAATCTACAAGCTAACAATGCGCTGCAGTGTGATGTGCTTGTGAGCTTGTTGTAGGTCCTTTTTTCCCCGCCACTATTTGACAACAGAAAGAAATAGATAAGGCTCAGGTGGTTAAAGTTGCACCACTTTGAGCAGAACTTGAAAGAAGTGAAATGAAATGCTTTGAACGTTAAAAAGAACAGAAGATGATTATGGTTTATAATTTCTGACTTTGAATCCACTTAATTGAAAAAGCAGGGAACGGCATTCCATTTGGAGGAATTATATAAACATTACGGATAAAAGGTTTGTCCTACAGAATCCTGCCTGAGCCGCATGTCTTTAACAAGAATCGCATTTCAAATTCTCACCAGATGTATTCCACATGCCAAGGCCTTTCCAGAACCCTTATTTTGTATAGCATGCACACCGTTTAATATTCTATAATATTGCACTCTGTCAGTATAGAGCACTCCAGGCAAAAAAACACGTTTGGATTGATTGCTATAAAGCATCATGCAACTCTGGAATAATTTCACCAGTAAGGATGCACTGGAGAGTGACAGAGGATTTAATAATGACTGTCAATGAATTTGACCAGAGTTGTCCCAGCGAAAGCCGTAACAGTTCGGTGTTAACGGCTGTCCATTTTCTTTTTTCAGGTGGCGGGCGGCCACGTGAGTGACAGGACAGTGAGATGACAAATGGCAGGTCGACACAGTAGCTATATCAATACTGTAATGACTTTCTGCAAGAACCAGCGTCGCGATGAGAAACTCTCTATTTGACACTTCCACCCTCTCTAACCAAAGAATATGAGCAAGGTATATGGAAATTAAATATATAGGTATATATACCGATAGGTCTGGGTTTTCTCCATAAGCCGAGCACTCACAATGAATCTTGGAAAGAAAGGAAAAAAACGTATAGCAACCCTTACTGTATTGTTGCTGCAGAAGAGTTTGTGTGTAGAGTCGACGAGGCCTCCCTCCCGTATGGTCCTGCAAAGGCACATGAAAAGAGGGTCATTAGTGCATGATCATCTACAGTTCCCCATCGTATATTCAATACACTTTCTCCAAGAAAACATAAGTAAAACCTTTGGTCTCATCGTGCATATATTGGCTTATTAGCATTCCACTTCATACCCTTTTGTCAACATCGTCCTTATACTGACCAATAATGTCTGGCCCAAGGCCACACTTAGCTTGCAACGAGGCCTTTGTGTGTGAATGGGAAAAAAGACTGCATAATCTTGCAAATGAAAGGCAGACATTATCATTATATTGTTCTTTTGGCACTTGCCCCTGTCTGCAGGCTGTGGGCTGTTTGTTATGGCGTTTTATTACAACCTGAGGGCTGGGAGCGGACACCATTTAGACAGGATGTGCATAACATACATAAACGACATTAGCGAGAGGGAAATATTCGACCACAAAAATTCTCTGCCTTGAGAATGTATAATTTCCCTCGCCCCTTTGTTTTACAGTGAAATAACTATTGTGTAATAACTATTGACAGCATAGCTTAGATATCGCCGTTTACAATTCACCGCAAGGTCGGTAAAAAGCAAAATAAGATACTATCAGTAAATAACAAAAAAGAAACTACATTTAATAAATGCATACAACACACAAATAACATGAACCACATCAAATAACTTCATTTGCGGAGACTGGCCTACTCTCCACCGTATTGCCATGCCACTGAAATATTACATAACATTTTAATGATATTAGTAAAGCCGTGTTAGAGCCAACACTGGCCCCATTTGTCTAAGCAGTAAAGAAGACGGTGGTGGTGGTGGTGGTGGTGGGGGCCACATGCAGCCCTTAACCCCTGCCCCCGGAGAAGGTAACGGTATCCAATCCCCTGACTCCAGGTCAGTGCGTGAGCTTGTATTTTTGGACGGCCGCTGCTGATTGTGTGTGTGCTTTAACCCATTCTGACCTGAGATCAGATATTAAAAATGTCTTCTACATCCTGACAGTTTTCTGAAAAAGCTATGTTTCTATGTCAGTCGTTCTTCGATTTTTCAAAAATAGCAGACCTACAAGCTCGTAGCGCGCCACTCGGTGGCGCGCTATGAGCTTGTAGATCTGCTATTTTCAATAGCTAAAGCATAACATGATGCTGACACCAAAAGGGGTTCCCGCGCAAAATGTGTTAATAAGGTGCTGGCAGGCTGCAGGTCAGGCAGATTTATAGGCCCGGTGGTGGCGTGGAGGGACCCAACTCCCTTGGCCTACAGCTTCCCTCTGCACCATTACGCCAGAGTGAGATATAGTGGGATATTGATCCCCGTGCCACTTCATTTCGCAATAACTATTACACGATATTCTCCCCGGCCCGCGCGTGGCCCCTGATTTATGCTGCCTTGCTATTTGCATTAGCAGTAAGTGTTTTTCTATACCAACTGAGGAGGGTCTCACTGCCACACCATGTGGACACGTGAACGCTCACATTCCTCACTAACACCTGTCCACTCACTCTGGGATACTTTTACCATATAGCGGGAAGTCTTTGAAGTACATCACAGCGTGGACATAGCGATACAAATAACACAACATAAAATCTGGTCTCCTTTATACAGTGTGATTGACCTTGAGGCAATGGTATTATCTTTGAATGTCCCGTACTGTCCCCAGACAAGCTGTAAACCTTATCCTATACACAAAATACTGCAGTCGTTCACAACCACTCACATTATAATAAGGGTTTTTGACATTATTTCATTTTGTTCAGGATTTTCACAGTTGCTGATAGTATACAAATATAGATAGAAGTGATGCTACCATATAAGAAAATAAAGCTGAGAGAAAAAAAGATTAATAAGGGGAAATCTGTAGCAGTTTAGGTTGAAAAGAACCTCTATTTTGCCATTGGAGTGTTTCAATAATTTACCTAGAAAATACATTTCGTAAATCTGTCAAATAAAATATATTTCAAATTATTTTCATAAACATAAAGTATACGCCATCACAGATACATTTGTATTATTATTAGCCACATACTGTAAGTTCTATTTCATACTCAATGGTTGTGAAAATAGCCAATCAACAAGCTCACAATGTGTGACGAAGTGATGCACTGTGAGCTTGCAGCTCTGCTATTTTTGGATTTCATGTGTGATGTCTAAACCCATTCTGACCGGGCACCCATTTTGGTGTTAGCATCATGTTATGCTTTACCTATTGAAAAATAGCAGATCTACAAGCTCATAGCGCGCCACCGAGTGGCGCGCTATGAGCTTGTAGGTCTGCTATTTTTGAAAAAATGGAAGGACGACTGACATTTTTTTAATCTGATCTCAGGTCAGAATGGGTTCATCAGACCAGTGTGTGTCCAGTGGAAACCTCGTATGAATCTGATCTCAGGTCAGAATGGGTTAAAATCTATGAATTGTTTTGGCTACGACAACATTCCCAAGGTGAAAGAGGTTAACACACAGCAGGAACTGACTGTGTAGGCGATAGTTAAAGTAAGGGGTTAACACAGCAGGAACCGACTGTGTAGGCGATAGTTAAAGTAAGGGGTTAACACAGCAGGAACTGACTGTGTAGGCGATAGTTAAAGTAAGGGGTTAACACAGCAGGAACCGACTGTGTAGGCGATAGTTAAAGTAAGGGGTTAACACACAGCAGGAACTGACTGTGTAGGCGATAGTTAAAGTAAGGGGTTAACACACAGCAGGAACTGACTGTGTAGGCGATAGTTAAAGTAAGGGGTTAACACACAGCAGGAACTGACTGTGTAGGCGATAGTTAAAGTAAGGGGTTAACACACAGCAGGAACTGACTGTGTAGGCGATAGTTAAAGAGGTTAACACACAGCAGGAACTGACTGTGTAGGCGATAGTTAAAGAGGTTAACACACAGCAGGAACTGACTGTGTAGGCGATAGTTAAAGAGGTTAACACACAGCAGGAACTGACTGTGTAGGCGATAGCTAAAGTAAGGGGTTAACACACAGCAGGAACTGACTGTGTAGGCGATAGTTAAAGTAAGGGGTTAACACACAGCAGGAACTGACTGTGTAGGCGATAGTTAAAGAGGTTAACACACAGCAGGAACTGACTGTGTAGGCGATAGTTAAAGAGGTTAACACACAGCAGGAACTGACTGTGTAGGCGATAGTTAAAGAGGTTAACACACAGCAGGAACTGACTGTGTAGGCGATAGTTAAAGTAAGGGGTTAACACACAGCAGGAACTGACTGTGTAGGCGATAGTTAAAGAGGTTAACACACAGCAGGAACTGACTGTGTAGGCGATAGTTAAAGAGGTTAACACACAGCAGGAACTGACTGTGTAGGCGATAGTTAAAGAGGTTAACACACAGCAGGAACTGACTGTGTAGGCGATAGTTAAAGTAAGGGGTTAACACACAGCAGGAACTGACTGTGTAGGCGATAGTTAAAGTAAGGCAGAATAGACGAGACTATTTACTATCAAATGCATTCATACCCCTTAAGGGGAAAAACAAAACCCTAAATACAGTTGATATCCTTTCTTCAGCATCATGAATAGGTTGATTGAGATAAGAAGCGGGGGCCTCCCGGTCGCTCCGATGCCACCAGCCAGCTCAGAGCACTTTGGAGCTGGCTGGGTTTGGGCCAAAGTGCTTCCCCCAGGAGGGAGTGCCCGGGCCGCTATTTGTTTACCCAGAGAGAGGGAAGGGGGACACATGACGGGGCACGTTGTGGGCTTTGGGAAGACGGACATGTATACCGCTGACGTTCTGACAGGACCCCCCCAAACCCCCACCCCCTCTAACAGGACGCAGTGGAGCTTGAGCAGTCACCCGCGATCCGCCACATAATGCCAAACAAAAGGACTAATGACCCTTAATTGCTTCAAAGCTGTTTAAAAAAAATCTGATGGGTGTTGCCTAAGCTGCAATATGTAAATTAAGTACCCCCTCCTCCTTCCTGGTCCCCATCTACCCCCCCTAAGCCCTCTCCCCTGGCACAATCAACTCTTTATCTACATAAGGGGGGGGCGGGCAGATGGGCAGGCTGGCTGCCAGGAGAGAGGCGAGCTGGCAGGCGTGGTAATGTGCAGACACTTGTTGCTGCTCCGCCCGCCTGTTACGCCAACACATGGCAGGAGACTGAGGGGGGGGGGGAGTGTGTGACGAGCAGATGGGCATTCTATGGCGTCCGCGTGCTGCTGCCACCGCACTAAACACGGCCAGAGAAAAGAAGTGTGCTCCACCGACGTCTGTCAAAGCTTTGGCAGCCACTGTGCACGGCGCGCAGTCCCCATTCATTACGCCGTTCCATTCATATGCAACACTTTTCTTTCTACCCTAATGTAATGTCCCATTGGGCAGGAGGCGGTTTGTGAGTGTGTGAATGTGTGCACGTGTGCGTGTGTGTGTGTACAGTATATACAGGACTAAGAGTTTGTGTAAAATACAAAACATTTCACGAAAGAAAGGGTACATCAGTGTGAGTTACTACTACTGCATAAAAGAAACACACCCGTGTGAAGTGAGGGGCGCTCTTATCATCACATACATCATCTCATTCCGGCCAATCACAATTTGCGTCCTCACCTTCGTCTTCAATGTTTGTGTTTACACAAACACTCAAAACTGCATGGCCATTTATTGTCAATGGCATTCAATGTTAGATTTAAGGACAATGTTTGTGTTTACATTAAGTGTTAACATTTAGTTCAACATAGGAGGGGCTATAGCTCTCCTCAAAAATGGAGACTCAATCCATTTCTTAAAATGAGACTTGGCTGATTTTGAATCTAAATCCCGTTGTTTCTTGCGCGAGCAGAGCGGCCTATATACCTGTGTGCAAAGCGCAGGTTGGCAGCTTGACAGACAGAGTGCATTTCTAGTTCTGATGCGAGGAGGTCACATCACGCAAGGCCTAAATGCCTGAGGTATTTCATCCCACACTATCTCAAGAATGGGATTTAGGTGTATAAGTGTAAAAATCACACCTGTGTGAAGTGAGGGGCGATCTTACCATCGTACATCATCATACATGTGTGCACAGTGAGTACACACACCCAAAGCTGGACATAGGAGGGGCTAGTGCCCCACAAATATATATATCTTTTTTTTGGAAAAATATCTCGTTCAATCGAGATATTTCGTTCAAACGAGATAATTAATTTTTCAAGAACATGGCACTCTAAAATAAAAGTTGCAAGATTTGTTTTCACAGTTAAAGCTGAAGCATTAATATGTCAACATTTTAATGACATTTTATATTCAGACAGCCTCTGTGACACATCTATGGGCCGCAATCTGCATTCAAAGATGTTCCTAGAAACTTTGTCATTGGTTGGAAAAAAAAAACCCGTCGCAATGACTAACCAATCAGGAAGTAGACAGGCAAATCGACCAATGACAAAGCTTGTAGGAAGATCTTTGAATGCAGATTGTGGCCCCTAGATGTGTCACAGCGCCCCCTAGACGTGTCACAGAGACTACATTTGTTTTGGGAGCGTTCCACTCATTTGCTGGCTGTCTGAAAAAATAAAATAAAAAGGTCATTCAAATGTTGACATAATATTGCTTATAGCAGCTTTAAACCATATTTTACTTTTAATTTCATTTGCTTCGGCATGTGGCCTTTATCAGAGCTAAGTGAAATTTCACTTTGCTGTGATAAAGGCAGCGTGCCTGCACCGTTTTTACAAAGCCCGTTGAAAGAAATCTAGAAAAGTTTCATGAAACAAATATTAAACAGTTATTTGCATAATGCACAGACTTCTACACTCTGTCTCAGTATAACAAAACCCATGTTCCCCTTTAAAAGGCACGCTAGCAGTAAGTTTAGTCTCCATGTTTGAAGTCAGACACACATTTGATGATCTATATCAGTGGTTTTCAACCAGTGGTCCGGGGACCACTGACTGGACCAGTGGACCACTGGTCAACTGGACCCGTACAGGTCCATTTGGTTTCGTTTTACGCTCTTAACCCATTCTGACCTGAGATCAGATTCATGCGAGGTTTCCACTGGACACACACTGGTCTGATTAACCCATTCTGACCTGAGATCAGATTCTAAAAAATGTCAGTCGTTCTTCGATTTTTCAAAAATGGCAGACCTACAAGCTCGTAGCGCGCCACTCGGTGGCGCGCTATGAGCTTGTAGGTCTGCTATTTTTCAATAGCTAAAGCATAACATGATGCGGACACCAAAATGGGTTCCCGTTCAGAATGGGTTGAGAGTAAAATTATTGCTAAACATCTGCATTACTAAATTATGCAGTAAAATGCATTACTAAATCTACACAATTAGCGAATGTATAGAAGAATTGTTATTTTGATTATTTTACGTTTGCCTGGTATCTCTCCAAATGGAACCAACATCAGTACAGCATATAAGATGCAGCGGTGGCCGAACGGTTTGCGGAGCGGTCTTGATATCGGAAGGTCGCTATGTCGTATCCCCGGACCGGCACGTTAAAATTACCACCGCTGAAGTGCCCTTGGACAAGGCATTGAACCTCCTCTACCATGAAATGTTCTATGAGCAGGGCCTGGCTGTAAACAAGTTCTTGAGCTTAGTCCAGTTACCCTGCAGGGTAAACATAGTGCCTTTCCTTTCCTTTCATGTGTGTATATTCTTTAGGTTTGGGTTTGCAAGGCTAAATGGACGGAGCTCTGGACGTGACAGTTAGACGTAGTGGCCTCCAGGACGGAGCTCTGGACGTGACAGTTAGACGTGGGCTCCAGGACGGAGCTCTGGACGTGACAGACGTGGGCTCCAGGACGGAGCTCTGGACGTGACAGACGTGGGCTCCAGGACGGAGCTCTGGACGTGACAGTTAGACGTGGCCTCCAGGACGGAGCTCTGGACGTGACAGTTAGACGTGGCCTCCAGGACGGAGCTCTGGACGTGACAGTTAGACGTAGTGGCCTCCAGGACGGAGCTCTGGGCGTGACAGTTAGACGTAGTGGCCTCCAGGACGGAGCTCTGGACGTGACAGTTAGACGTAGTGGCCTCCAGGACGGAGCTCTGGGCGTGACAGTTAGACGTAGTGGCCTCCAGGACGGAGCTCTGGACGTGACAGTTAGACGTGGCCTCCAGGACGGAGCTCTGGACGTGACAGTTAGACGTGGGCTCCAGGACGGAGCTCTGGACGTGACAGTTGTCTCTAGCCTAGCGACCCCAGCCGAGTGGTGAGTGATGTCCCCTCGAGCCCCCCCGGCCGTCCCCATATTCACACCATTCCCATCAACGTCCAGCCTTAATGCATTTCCTATACCTGCCTGCTTTTCTGCTATATGGAGTCTCTGGTGATTTAGAGACAGCAACAAACCTGTCCCATTTTTAGAGTGGCATTATTGATAGACTGTCACTTTAGATTGTAGGTAACTGCTAATGGTTATTTTATGGTGCATATGTCAAATCTGATGTGCAGGTCTCTTTTCCTCTCTCTCTCCCCAACCCCTGGAACTCGTTCCCCGTTCCCCTTTGCGTCCACTGATTGCTCCCAGATCATTTCCACACGTGGTATACCTTTTATTACAGTAAATGGAGGTAAATGGAGGTCCCCTACTATGTTAAAAACACCAAGCAAACACTACCGGCCACTCAGGGAAATAGCCTGCCGTGCCAAGTAGGTCTGCAAGGCGACCTTTTCCCTTTGAATGATATGTTGTTGACTATAAAGCCACCGGAAGCATTTACCCTATGCTGGTTCATTTGTCCAAGTTAATAGTGGCACGCCATATAAAGAATAGTATACAGAAGGTTGGCTGATGTCACGCTCGGCCACGTGCACTGTACGTATTTCCGTTTCTATACGCAAGTATAGCACACAGACTGAACGAAGCAAAAATCAATCATGAAAATGGAAAATTATTACAGCTGAAGCAACAGAACAAAACATTGATCAAAGCATGCATTTCAATTCCATGAATGACGCAAAAAGCCAAACAGACCAAACAGACTCCCCCTCCCCACTCCAGTGTTTTCTCCACGTGAACCTGTACCCCTCTTATCATGGATTAGCTTACATGCCCGCGTGAACAAAGACTCAGTCAGCGTGTGTGTGTGCGTGTGTGTGTGTGTGTGTGTGTGTGTGTGTGTGTGTGTGTGTGTGTGTCGCGTCCACGTGTTGTGTGTGAGAAGAGGACGTGGCTCCCACTTAATCCATTTGGACCTGGGAATGATTCTACAAATGCCTTCTAAATCCTGACAGTTTTCTGAAAACCCTATGTTTCTATGTCAGTGGTCCCCCAAAATATATATATGTATTTGGCCGCCGACCCCCATCTGAAAATATGTTGTTCCAGGGACCCCCCCCCCCCCCCCCCCCCCCAGTAGCAAAGATTTGAGTTAAAAACGTTTGCTCTGAAAGAATATCTTCAAACATTTGGGCCACATTTTCATGATTTTTCAAAAATAACAGACCTACAAGTTCATAGCGCGGCACCGAGTGCCGCGCTATGAACTTGTAGGTCTTCTATTTTTCCAATAGCTAAAGTATAACATAAGTTGAAACACCAAAAGGGGTTCCCGCCCAAAATGGGTTAATGCCCCCCAGGATTCTTAGAGGACCCCAATTTGTTAGGCATTAATCCATTCTGACCGGGAACCCCTTTTGGTGTTAGCATCATGTTATGCTTTAGCTATTGAAAAATATCAGATCTACAAGCTCATAGCGCGCCACCGAGTGGCGCGCTATGAGCTTGTAGGTCTGCTATTTTTGCAAAAATCGAAGAACGACTGACATTTTTAGAATCTGATCTCAGGTCAGAATGGGTTAATCAGACCAGTGTGTGTCCAGTGGAAACCTCGTATGAATCTAATCTCAGGTCAGAATGGGTTAATCAGGACACCTGCTCGTGGAGCGTTTCCCCGTGTCAGCCGTCCACTTGGCGTATCAATGGCTTCCGCTCCGCTCCGCGCTGCGCCCGCCCGCCCGTCGCACTGTTTTTGTTTTGGCACACTTGAGTCATCAGTGTCATTTGAAATCAATTTAACGACGATGGGCACCCTGAGACTGATTTGAGTATGCAAATGGACCAGAGAGGGCTGTGGCGGGCGGGGGGTAAACAGAGGATAAGAGGGAGTTAAACCGGGAGTGGTGGAGAGGGGGGGGCTGTGGGGGGGGGGGTAGGGGGGTTACTGGCAGTGTGCATGAGTGCTGCGTTAATCAGCAACACGTCTTCTAATTCATGTCCCAGCTGGCTGCTTTGACCATGCAGGCAGGATTTGCCATATACGGTATTTGTTATACACACACACACACACACGCACACACACACACACACACACACACACACACACACACACACACACACACACACACACACACACACACACACACACACACACACACACACACACACACACACACACACACACACACACACACACACACACACACACACACACACACACACACACACACACACACGCGCACTACTGTTTTATGATGAATTGAACATGTTGGACACTGTTGTAAACATGTGTATAATGCTTTAATTGGGTTGTCCACTCACAGTTAACAGTCTTTGTATTGAGTTCGTGCTTGAAATGTAGTGTAATTCTGCAAACTGTTAATAAATATTTCAATCAATCAAAAAAAACTGTTTCCCAAACAGTGCAGTGTCGGGAGTCGGGACACATTTTTATGGGTCCCTAAAATTATTAGTTTTCACAGGCCTATACATTTTGTTTTTAATTACTATTATTTCAAAACATAAAAAAAAAAAAAACGTTCCCAAAGAATAAATCTTTTCGTGAATTAAAAACAAATTCAATGTTTTTATTTTTTCAGTAATTTCATAAATTAGAAAACAAATGTTGAAAATAGACGATCTATACAAGCTATACAAATAGATCTGCTATTTTTCACTATAGTTTGCGTCCCGGGCAGACGTAGAATTTCTCTTTTATGGGTCTTGAGCTAAAAAGTTTGAGAACCATGCATGTAATACATGAATAAAATCTACTAGTGTTCATTTAGCTCTGAGCGTTATACAAATGGATACACAGTGTATAAATGACTGTGTACAATTACACTGGAATACTGCCGCACGCTGCAGAATGAGAATGAGAAAAGGCAGGGGAATGTCTGAAAGGAAATACCATAGAATACAGAGACAGGACGGACAGGGAAGATTGGGTCAGAATAAGGAGGCCATGCAGCAAACCCAAAAGAAGAGGTACATACTGTATAGCAGAAGAAACAAATGAATAAATTCATAGGGCAGAGAATGAAGGGAGAGAAGGAGAGAGGGGAGCGCAGCAGGCAGGAGGAAGGGGGTTGGAGTCATCAGTGGAAGGTTTTTATTGTCCGGACACAGGAGGAGATGCACACAAAAGCACTGGAAAGATTCAATTAAGTATCATATGCAGTGACCTTATTGCCATGGTTACGGAACAGTGGAAAATATTAATCAAGCCTGCTACTTGCAACAGCGGGAGAAAGATGGTGGTGGTGGAGGGGAGAAGACGCCGAAACGAGAAGGCAATGAGAGAGAGAGAGAGAGAGAGAGAGAGAGAGAGAGAGAGAGGGAGAGAGAGAGGGAGAGAGAGAGAGAGAGAGAGAGAGAGAGAGAGAGAGAGGGAGGGAGGGGTGATAGATAGGATAGGGAGGAAAGATAATGGTGTGTGTGTGTGTGTGTGTGTGTGTGTGTGTGTGTGTGTGTGTGTGTGCGTGCGTATATGTGTGTGTGTGTGTGTGTGTGCGTGCGCACACACGCGTGTATGTGTGTGTGTGTGTGTGTGTGTGTGTTTTAATGAGAGGCAGGGCTTGTGAGGCTGGCCCCTCCACCCCTCCCAGCCTGGCCTCCAGCTCTGGCCATCTGCCTGCTGACATTGAACCTGACATAAACAGACCTTGGTAAGAAATGCAATGATTCTCTTGTTAGAAACATATTATTGAAACGTATAAAGACAAAAGCTGAGTTATTTACAAATATATATATATATATATATATACACTGTGTGCATGCGTGTGAGCACGCGTGCCTGCCTGCTTGATTTATTATCCGATATGGTGTTCAATATAGTGTATATATGTTTTTCTACTTTTTTTTTGTAGAATAGTACTATAGCAGTATAGTAGTAGTATAACAACATTTTTGGTCAAATAACTGGCAGATTTTGGTTGATTATTTACTATCATCCTTTGAAATAGCGACTGACAGCTCACTTACTTCCTGGACTATATATTGTCTCAGTAAGACAGCTCTCCCATATCCACAATGAGGAGCAGTGCACCAAAGCATTATGGGAATTGTAGTCCAGGAAGGAAGTGAGCCGAGTGTCGATGACATCAGAGACACTGGGCTCACTGCTAAAGTCTAAAATATCTAAAAACCACATATTGCACACATAAAGACCCCCAGGAAAGTGTTCTAAATCTTCTAAACGTCATTAACATATATATTTTTGCAAAAAACCCTAACCTGAGGTTAGACCAGACCCAGCAGAAACCCGGCTGGACCTTATTATTATTGCTTTTAAAGAATTGGTACGTATTTTCATTTCTTACAAAAAACCTCCAGAAAAGTTGAGAATCAATCTCCCAGTTGTACGGTGCCAGACATGCATCACAGCAAAAACTAAAGAAATGTGCAACAAAATTATGAGCTAGCTACTGGCATTAACTTTGTGTAAAATAAAACATGTGTGTAAAATGTTTGTCTGGAGCCCTGATATATAGGAAAGACATCAGTAAATAAGGTTGGAAAGTGTGGTCGGAAAGTGTAGCGCACAAGTAGTGCAAGGCGCAAGTTGGCACCTCGACAGTGCATTTTATAGTTATTATTATTACTTGCGCAACTTGATGTATGCATTTTGAGGTGTTCTCAGTGGTCTCAGAGGCATGGTGGGACCTTCGGGCAAGTAGTACAGGAAAGGTGCCTCGATCGCACTGATGCCTTCGGAAATGTAGACCCCTCCCACTGATTTTTGATTACAATGTCAGGTCACCCCTGTGATCATGTGTAAGTCATTTGGAGGATAAATATCCCCCCAAAATCATGTTCTTGCAACAAACGTTTAAATTCTTCGCATTAGGCTCTCTGTTGATTAAAAAAAACCCTCGGCATGTGATTAAAACTTGGGGTGGATTGGACATTCCGTTCATGATTTGTGGCATTTGTTGTAAAATAGGCCCCTATGCCACTAACTTCGGAAGCCGATTACGGCCGAACGATAAGGACTATCAAAATGCTGCCTGTGGTGTTTTAATCTGATAGGTCCGGAGACCATGTGTGCCAATTTTTGTGAGATTTGGACAAAATCTTTAGGTGGAAGAGCAAAAAGGTGTGTTTTGAAGAAAATTCTAAATGGTGGAAAAACGTCCTGAATGATCATCTTTATCTTAAGGCTCATACATAGTCTGGATTTACGGCGGTGGGGTGAACACCGAACTACAACATGACGTCACTGAGGTGACCACCGAACTACAACATGACGTCACGAGCCGCGGTGAAGAGCAAACCACCGCCACCGCTCCAGCCCTTCTCTCTGTTTTTACTCACCACCGCTCAACGTTATTTCAGCTCCGGTGGTCAGCTCACCACCGGAGCGGTGGTCACCTCACCACCGAAAATCCAGACTATGAATAGGCCTTTACACTTCTATCGAGATGGGAGTCGTCACCTCCATGTATGACAATGCCCACATCCACACAGGGCACAAAGGTTAATGGTTTCACTGAATGCTTTGATGAGTATTAAAAATGATGTGTGAATCATATATTATGCCATCAGTCACCAGATCTCAACCCAATTGAACAGGGGATTGTGAGCGACGTGTTAGGCAGCACTCTCCATCGCCATCATCAAAACAGCAAAGAAGGGAATACCACCTGTTGTTGAAATGGTGTTCCATCCCTCCAATAAGAGTTTCACAGACTTATATTGCAAATAAGTTTACATGAAGAGAAATGGGAGACACACGGGTGGTATATGAGCTCAGTTCAGAACTCATTTCATACAGGGGTGAACACACTTTACAATTCGCAAAGATTGTTTTTTTGTATATTACTCTCAATATTTCTGGTTTGACTTGCTTTGTTTTTTTTGCATGATGATGTGTTCTTATTGAGAGAGAGAGAGAGAGAGAGAGAGAGAGAGAGAGAGAGAGAGAGAGAGAGAGAGAGAGAGAAAACATCTCTCCACACATCACTGAATTCATTAATGGCACAACGCTCTGAGAAGTTTTCCACACGAAATGATATGTTTTTATCCATCAACATGCTCTTTCTTACATGCATGAGCCATGAGAAAATAAATAAATACACCCCCCACACACACACACACACACACACACACAAACACACACACACACACACACACACACAAAGAAAAGCCCTACTTACATATTGTTACAGATTCTGAAAGATTATGACAATCATTTTCAATCATATTCCATTATGGTGTTCGTTCGTCTCTCTGCCACATTTCCCTGCACACTGCAGTGGAAGAGAGGGGAAAGTTGAAGATTGTTCTGTTTGATGAAACTGTGGAGTGTTTGCTCGCTGTCTGCAGGGACTGTCTTGAAAACAAGCTATCTGAAACTCCCCCGCTGAGCAAAATGTTAAATAAACAAAGGCGGGGATAAACAAAATCCCTCTATTTTAATGTCACTGAGAGAAGAAAGCTTAACATTTTAATGCTACGACTGTGAGAGGAAGGTGGCAGCCATGACACTTTGTTTGTTTGTTTGTTTGGGGTTTTTTTACACATAGAGAAAAAGGATTTATAACTCAGTGACTAATTACATTTATAGTAAGCTACTCAACTGTATGGTGATTATAAAGAAAAAAGCCTAAAATAATTGGACTGGTATAAATAATACTGAAATAATGTTGAGGGACATAATGGAGTGACTTGAACAATGCTGATGGTAATATGATCCCAAAAATATGAATCTAAAAATATATATATACAACTTGCTACAGTTTGAAGTTTTACCTTTAATTATTGCATATTTCTATTCTGGTATTTCTATTCTGTATACAGACCAAAAACTAAAAACATTGTACCTGTCAAAGGCATATTATGTTTTCTGTAACTTTAATCATTTATTTATGATTGTAAGGTCGTCTTGAACCAAGCTGGGTGGTTGTGAATTAGTGAAAGCTCAACACACTGCAACAATGACACCCCTGTCAGGTGTAAAGGAGCAACTTGGACACTCAGGCATGAAGGAAGCATGAGTTCAAGTCCGTTGCATCTCCCCTTGTCCCCCATATATATTTATAATGATTTTTCATAAATTATTATTATTAATGATTCATTTTTTTTTAAATAAATTACCTTTTTATCCTTTGTCATATCATATAGTATGTATATGGGCATGAAGGTATACCAAGGATAGCAATAAATAGACACCTAGAACAGGTCGTCTGACAAGGCGTACAATGTGTATTGCATGACCAGGTGGGTTGATGACCAGGTGGGCTCATGACCAGGTGGGCTCATGACCAGGTGGGTTGATGACCAGGTGGGTTCATGACCAGGTGGGTTGATGACCAGGTGGGTTCATGACCAGGTGGGTTCATGACCAGGTGGGTTCATGACCAGGTGGGTTCATGACCAGGTGGGTTCATGCATTCCCAATTTTGCATTCACAACTGGCATGGTCTTGTCTAATACCGTAATATAAAAAGTGCAATAATATAAATCATCCATATGTAATGCATCGTTATTTGTCTTCTTCTTTGTAGCGTATGGCGTTTTTATAGTTTTATCGCCATATGTCTTTTATCCAAGTATATATTTTGTACTGTGTAAATATTACTTCGTGTCGTCAGATTGGTGCTTTGCAGTGGGCTGGGCTCTCTGTGCCACCATAGGAACCTGTGCTAAAAGAAATGAATAGGATCCTCAGTGCTCAAAATATTTCAAATGAAATATTCAGTGGACCTTCCAAAACACTTTGAAATTCAAAAGTCTAACACTGGAAGCTTTTGAAAAATGTCACGCTTAATATAGCCACACAGACCACTAGGCTCGCACATGCACACACTCGCACGCGCACGCGCACACGCACACGCACACACACACGCACACGCACACACACACACACACACACACACACATTTGAATTCTTTTATTTGGATCTGCACAAGAGGCGTATACAGAATAGACCCAAACACTGGTCAGAATAAGGTTATACATTACATGGTCCAACCAAGCTGCTGCACATGCGCTTAACACACAGAGGGAAAGGAAGAGAAAGTATAAAAAAAAAATATATATATATATATATAGCACATTGTTGACATACTATATACTTGATACTACTAGACAGGATGTTTGTTTTGGGTTTTTTAAGCCTCCTAGGGATAAATGAAACAACGCCTTCTCCAGACAGACAGACTGCCCATAGTAGCTGAGACAGAACAGTATTTAGCCAGCTTTTTTGCATTTGTTTTTAGCAATCCACCCAATTGCAAACCCCTGAGCACAAGTTTATGGACATGGCCCAGACTTCCAAATACAAGGACAATAAGTCACACACACACACACACACACACACACACACACACACACACAGCATAATCCTTGCAATCTTCTAGGTTTTCAAAGTGTGATATAGTAAGCCTGGCCTAAATAAGGTAAGAGTGCAACAAATTGGGACATCTCTGCATTGCTATGGTAAGCAGCTACAAAGTGTTGTTCAATGTTTATTACCAGTATTAACAATTACCTCAGCACAATACATCTTGCCAAACAGCTGTTTTTCAAAGGGTCCAGGATGACTCTCACTCTTCTCTTCCAAACAAACACAAGACCATAGCAGAGGGTGAGGGACTGAGGGCAGATCTTTAGGACAAGAGGAAAGGGTTCTCATGAGAAATGGGAGTCTTAGTCCAGACGCCTTCAAAGTCAATGAAAACTCCATATACAGTACATGAGTAAACTCCATATACAGTACATGAGTAAACTCCATATACAGTACATGAGTAAACTCCATATACAGTACATGAGTAAACTCCATATACAGTACATGAGTAAACTCCATATACAGTACATGAGTAAACTCCATATACAGTACATGAGTAAACTCCATATACAGTACATGAGTAAACTCCATATACAGTACATGAGTAAACTCCATATACAGTAATGAGTAAACTCCATATACAGTAATGAGTAAACTCCATATACAGTACATGAGTAAACTCCATATACAGTACATGAGTAAACTCCATATACAGTACATGAGTAAACTCCATATACAGTACATGAGTAAACTCCATATACAGTACATGAGTAAACTATACAGTACATGAGTAAACTCCATATACAGTACATGAGTAAACTCCATATACAGTAATGAGTAAACTCCATATACAGTAATGAGTAAACTCCATATACAGTACATGAGTAAACTCCATATACAGTACATGAGTAAACTCCATATACAGTACATGAGTAAACTCCATATACAGTACATGAGTAAACTCCATATACAGTAATGAGTAAACTCCATATACAGTACATGAGTAAACTCCATATACAGTACATGAGTAAACTCCATATACAGTACATGAGTAAACTCCATATACAGTACATGAGTAAACTCCATATACAGTACATGAGTAAACTCCATATACAGTAATGAGTAAACTCCATATACAGTAATGAGTAAACTCCATATACAGTACATGAGTAAACTCCATATACAGTACATGAGTAAACTCCATATACAGTACATGAGTAAACTCCATATACAGTACATGAGTAAACTCCATATACAGTACATGAGTAAACTATACAGTACATGAGTAAACTCCATATACAGTACATGAGTAAACTCCATATACAGTAATGAGTAAACTCCATATACAGTAATGAGTAAACTCCATATACAGTACATGAGTAAACTCCATATACAGTACATGAGTAAACTCCATATACAGTACATGAGTAAACTCCATATACAGTACATGAGTAAACTCCATATACAGTAATGAGTAAACTCCATATACAGTACATGAGTAAACTCCATATACAGTACATGAGTAAACTCCATATACAGTACATGAGTAAACTCCATATACAGTAATGAGTAAACTCCATATACAGTACATGAGTAAACTCCATATACAGTACATGAGTAAACTCCATATACAGTACATGAGTAAACTCCATATACAGTACATGAGTAAACTCCATATACAGTACATGAGTAAACTCCATATACAGTACATGAGTAAACTCCATATACAGTACATGAGTAAACTCCATATACAGTACATGAGTAAACTATACAGTACATGAGTAAACTCCATATACAGTACATGAGTAAACTCCATATACAGTACATGAGTAAACTCCATATACAGTACATGAGTAAACTCCATATACAGTACATGAGTAAACTCCATATACAGTACATGAGTAAACTCCATATACAGTACATGAGTAAACTCCATATACAGTAATGAGTAAACTCCATATACAGTACATGAGTAAACTCCATATACAGTACATGAGTAAACTCCATATACAGTACATGAGTAAACTCCATATACAGTACATGAGTAAACTCCATATACAGTACATGAGTAAACTCCATATACAGTACATGAGTAAACTCCATATACAGTACATGAGTAAACTCCATATACAGTACATGAGTAAACTCCATATACAGTACATGAGTAAACTCCATATACAGTACATGAGTAAACTCCATATACAGTACATGAGTAAACTCCATATACAGTACATGAGTAAACTCCATATACAGTACATGAGTAAACTCCATATACAGTACATGAGTAAACTCCATATACAGTACATGAGTAAACTCCATATACAGTACATGAGTAAATCACCTATACAATGAGTTTGGGGGTTTCACTTCACGCGGAAACTCCTGACAGTTTTCTGATGTTTCTATGTCAGTCGTTCTTCGATTTAAAAACAATAGCAGACCTACACGCTTGTAGCGCGCTTGTAGAGCTGCTATTTTTCAAATAGCTAAAGCATAACATAATGCTAACGCCAAAAGGGGTTCCCGCCCAAAATGGGTTAAAAGCAATAGAGCTTTTATAATTTAATAAAGTTATATAAACAACTGCCATGGTGCAGTGCAGAGTATGGGTTTTGATGCCGTTCAGACTATGGGTTTTAATGGGTAAGTCTCCCATTGGCTTAGAGGCGGCCGATAGAGACAGACAGTCATGAAAAAGTGTCCACTGAGGTCGTCAGTACGGTCGCTAGTAGAGAAGTAGCAAATGTAGACCAGGCGCTTTTAAGCACCTGGCAAAACGATGAAGACTCATCAATGAACTGTAGCTGTTTTTCTCCTTCCACGTCAATGACAGTGACAGTTTACACATAACTAGCTCTGCCTCTTTTCTGCTGGTATGTCCTTGTGCTAATTATCAACAAACATAGCCATGATGGTGGGACCAAAGTAAAGGAAGGGATCTGTCCCTTGAATTGCAGCTCCATATACAATTATTGCATTGATGTCAAAATGGGTCGGTCAGGAATATGTGGAGTTGTGGACTGGGCTTTCCTATAGACACATGGACTGGTCTTTCCTATAGACATGGACTGGGCTCTCCTATAGACACATGGACTGGGCTCTCCTGGACTGGTCTTTCCTATAGACACATGGACTGGTCTTTCCTATAGACACATGGACTGGTCTTTCCTATAGACACATGGACTGGGCTTTCCTATAGACACATGGACTGGGCTTTCCTATAGACACATGGACTGTGAAGGACACTCTTGCTATCGGTCAAAGAACGCTACGGGCTATTCCACCGTGACATCAGCAAGTACAGTGTAAAACACACCTCCAATCTGATGACATTATGTTTATCATAGATTAGAAATGACAATAACAATTTGACAACTAGTATGCCTCTTTTGTATTTAGAATGAACATGTATAATTTACTGCAGAGACTAACACGCTTGTGTGTGTGTGTGTGTGTGTGTGTGTGTGTGTGTGTGTGCGTGCATGCGTGCGTGTACATAAGCTCTATTTTATACAGTGTCATATGCCAGTGCATGATAGCAAATGTGACACGTTGTGAGCTTGGAGAAAAGCTATTTTCAAAAATGTGGTCATTGGTCAAACACATGGTTGTATAATAACACTGACCTATACTGTCCAACGCATTCACTGCATATCACAGCGTAAATCAGAGGTTTTATCAATGCCCCGAGGAACAGTAACCATGTGTCATGTTACCAGACACAGCACCTCTAACACACGACCATGTGTCATGTTACCAGACACAGCACCTCTAACACACGACCATGTGTCATGTTACCAGACACAGCACCCCTAACACACGACCATGTGTCATGTTACCAGACACAGCACCTCTAACACACGACCATGTGTCATGTTACCAGACACAGCACCTCTAACACACGACCATGTGTCATGTTACCAGACACAGCACCTCTAACACACGACCATGTGTCATGTTACCAGACACAGCACCTCTAACACACGACCATGTGTCATGTTACCAGACACAGCACCTCTAACACACGACCATGTGTCATGTTACCAGACACAGCACCTCTAACACACGACCATGTGTCATGTTACCAGACACAGCACCCCTAACACACGACCATGTGTCATGTTACCAGACACAGCACCTCTAACACACGACCATGTGTCATGTTACCAGACACAGCACCTCTAACACACGACCATGTGTCATGTTACCAGACACAGCACCTCTAACACACGACCATGTGTCATGTTACCAGACACAGCACCTCTAACACACGACCATGTGTCATGTTACCAGACACAGCACCTCTAACACACGACCATGTGTCATGTTACCAGACACAGCACCCCTAACACACGACCATGTGTCATGTTACCGGACACAGCACCTCTAACACACGACCATGTGTCATGTTACCAGACACAGCACCCCTAACACACGACCATGTGTCATGTTACCAGACACAGCACCCCTAACACACGACCATGTGTCATGTTACCGGACACAGCACCTCTAACACACGACCATGTGTCATGTTACCGGACACAGCACCTCTAACACACGACCATGTGTCATGTTACCAGACACAGCACCTCTAACACACGACCATGTGTCATGTTACCAGACACAGCACCTCTAACACACGACCATGTGTCATGTTACCAGACACAGCACCTCTAACACACGACCATGTGTCATGTTACCAGACACAGCACCTCTAACACACGACCATGTGTCATGTTACCAGACACAGCACCTCGAACACACGACCATGTGTCATGTTACCAGACACAGCACCTCGAACACACGACCATGTGTCATGTTACCAGACACAGCACCTCTAACACACGACCATGTGTCATGTTACCAGACACAGCACCTCTAACACACGACCATGTGTCATGTTACCAGACACAGCACCTCTAACACACGACCATGTGTCATATTACCAGACACAGCACCTCGAACACACGACCATGTGTCATGTTACCAGACACTGCACCTCTAACACACGACCATGTGTCATGTTACCAGACACTGCACCTCTAACACACGACCATGTGTCATGTTACCAGACACAGCACCTCTAACACACGACCATGTGTCATGTTACCAGACACAGCACCTCTAACACACGACCATGTGTCATGTTACCAGACACAGCACCTCTAACACACGACCATGTGTCATGTTACCAGACACAGCACCTCTAACACACGACCATGTGTCATGTTACCAGACACAGCACCTCTAACACACGACCATGTGTCATGTTACCAGACACAGCACCTCTAACACACGACCATGTGTCATGTTACCAGACACAGCACCTCTAACACACGACCATGTGTCATGTTACCAGACACAGCACCCCTAACACACGACCATGTGTCATGTTACCAGACACAGCACCTCTAACACACGACCATGTGTCATGTTACCAGACACAGCACCTCTAACACACGACCATGTGTCATGTTACCAGACACAGCACCTCTAACACACGACCATGTGTCATGTTACCAGACACAGCACCTCGAACACACGACCAGTCACCACTGGCAGTCCCTGAGCCACACATGGTCAAAAGCACTGCATGGGGTCCAGGGACGCCCAGGGGCCATTTTAACAACTTTAACCATTATTACGAGTTGCGTTGCAACACATTTTGATCAGGTTTAAATGTGTTATTCGTGAACAGTTTTGAAAAATTCAAATTTCTTTTTGGATGGGGGTCCAGTCCGGCGATACACAGGGAGTCCTTGACATGATAATGTTTGATAAAGCTTCCAAAAGAGCCAACTATACTACATGTGTACAAGTCCACAACGCCCCGACACATCCACGGCGCGTTGTGAGCTCTTAGTTTGGCTCTTTTCGACGCACAACACCGTCGTGAAATGGAGCAGAAATCGTGGCTTAAAGGGATAGTTCCGATTTGTTTTTACTTCAGCTGTATGAAATATACTTGCCATTAATGTACAGTAGTAGTGGTTGCAACTGTATTAGTTGATCGCCCGAGTCCAGTGGTGGGAGTTCTGCTCTGGTTTTGTGGGGGGCTGCAGGGGGCCACGCATTGAAAGCAAATTCAATTCACAAAACTATAGCATCATTTCTATTGTTGACCTATTTCTACCATATAGTGCAACTTTCGTTCATTTTTCCCCCCTCTATCACACAGAACTATGTTTTTTCTGTCCATATCACTACGCCCAAGAAATAGTTCCATGTGATAGAGGGGTCAAAGTTGAACGAAAGTTGCTCTAATATTTTAGAAATACGTCAACAATACAAATTACGCTAGTTTTGTGGATTAATTTACTTTTAATGCATGGCCCCCATCCCCATGCAGTGCCCCCCTACAAAATGCATGGGCAAAACCAGAGCAGAACTCCCACCACGGGACTCGATCTGACAATCAATAAATACAGTGAGTTGCAACCACTATATTAATGGCAAGTATTTGAATACTTATAGAGAGATGACTTCCGCACACCCGGTATAGGTAATTTGGAGCAGGTACGATGATGACGAGGCATGTACAATGTGGAAAAAGGAAAGGAATGGAAAGGTACTATGTTTACCCTGCAGGGTAACTGGACTAAGCTCAAGAACTTGTTTACAGCCAGGCCCTGCTCATAGAAACATTTCATGGTACCGTTCGGCCACCGCTGCCCAAGGAAGGTCGCAAGACCGAAACGTTGCTTCAATAAATACAACACAAGTTAAAAAATGGTGAACTATCCCTTTAATTAAAGCTACCTGCAGCAGGAGAGAAGCCGAGCGGTGCTGGTGGTATAAATTACCCGGCGTGAACAACACGACCACTTCCAAAAACAATTGAATTCCACATCAGCCTCCGCCATCTTCAGCTGATCTAGTCCTTCAAGGTCTTTAACTGAGCCACCAGGAAGGTCATGTGATTAATGAGTGACCAACCCTCTGGTGCAATAACGTATATGAATGTGGCTCACATTAATTATGAGGAGAGGTGTGGGGGGGGGGGGTGGGGGGGGGGGAGGGGGTCATAGGAAGAAAGAATGCCCCCCATCACCCCACCCTCCCACAATGTGGAATATACATGTGAATATTAACCGTTCAATAAGAAATCCAGTATTCAAGTCAAGAAGCCAACTTTTTTTTTTTAGCATGAATGACAAGAGAGTTTGGATCTCAATGGTGTACATTATAGCCTTTAACCCATTCTGACCTGAGATAAGATTCATACGAGGTTTCCACTGGACACACACTGGTCTGATGAACCCATTCTGACCTGAGATCAGATTCTAAAAAAAATAGACCTACAAGCTTGTAGCGCGCCACTCGGTGGCGTGCTATGAGCTTGTAGATCTGCTATTTTTCCATAGCTAAAGCACGACATAGTGCTAACACCAAAACGGGTTCCCGTTCAGAATGGGTTAAGAAATAAGCCCACGATATCCCTCTGCTATAAACTAGCATGGGGTGCAGAATCTAAATGGGCCCGGTTCGGTCCAGCTGTGTGCATTTCTCTGCTTGAAAACAACACAAAGCCGTCCTAACTGCTGCTCAGAAGTTCTGGCGAGCGCCGGGCCTGGAGTTGATCCGGGTATCAGAGCCGGCAGAACGCTGTGTTGTTTCAGTGCTATGATAAGTACTCTGTATTACTGAGGGCAATCTCCGAGAGGAAATGAAACATTCTGTTGCCACAGACTGGCTTTATTAGAAGACAACAGAGCTGCGGCCTCTCAGGATATATACAGATCACATTTAATTGATGCTGACCAATTGTCAATGCCATTCCCATAGCTGGGAGAAACAAGAGTGTTTAACCCATTGTGTCCTGAGGACGATTCTATAAAAAGATGTTTTCTAAAATACTGACAGTTTTCAGAAAAAGCTATGTTTCTATGTGTCAGAGGTTCTTATACATTTTCATGTCAAGGACTCCAAAAATGATATGTATAATTGACCGCCGACCTCCATCTGAAAATATGTTGTTCCAGGGACCCCCACCCCAGAAGCAAAGATTTGAGTTAAAATCGTTCACTCTGAAATAATATATATCCAAATATTTGCGATTCACAATTTTTCAAAAATAGCAGATCTACAAGTTCATAGCGCGGCACTCGGTGCCGCGCTATGAACTTGTAGATCTGCTTATTTTTTCAATAGCTAAAGCTAAAGTATAACATAAATTACATAATGCACTTATAAAACACCAAATGGGGTTCCCGTCAAAAATGGGTTAACACTGCTCCATTGTAAACGGTATTCATTTCTTAGTTCTAATCAACTTAATGCAATTCCAATAAGTCTATTTCTTAGAGTGGCCTCATGTTGTTGATTTGAAACCTCATGAAGCCCCTCTCGGTTTTATATTTTCACCAATGCCAACAAATGTAATGGTTGCTAAGTATATTGGGCAATAATATAAGAATGCTTTACATGCACTGCATGCATTTCAATTTTACCTCCAGGCCACAGAATTATGGATAAATCCCACCGGGCTCATTAATCATGAATATAAATATATATAGTGTATGTAATAACAACCAGTGGGGAGACGGAGAGACCGAAGGGAAGGCTCCAGATGAGGACTTCTGTGAGGCCGAATCACACAAATATAAACTAATAAACATGTACATATTTTAACGTTTACACAATTACACTGCTCACCCGCCGACATATATGACTTGTTCTTTTCTGCTTATTCCTTTCTCTATATTATTCCACTGTCCTTTTCCCTGAAACTCCAAATGGTTGTAGCTTGATTGAACAACAAAGAGTTTCACCCACTATTGTTTTTTTTTTTTTTTAACCGGTTTTGTGACAATAAAGTTGAGTTGAGCATCATCTTCATCGCAGCTATAGAAACCTGCTCGTTACAATCAGTAGACACGGTAAATTAAATGCATTTTCTTTTTATTATTCTTGACAACGTTAACCTATAACGACATGCCCCAAAATAGGGACCCCTATATGCTTACACGCAGTTAAACGAATACTGAGGATTTCACAGCGTATGTGTACAGTATATCCAGTTTCCATCGTCCCAGAAACACAATAAGCACTGTGACACAGTAAACTATATTTGTGTACAGCGTAGGAAAACGATAACAGAGCGATAACAACGGTGTTGAGCTACATCTGTGCTTGTAGGTCACCACCATCATACTGTACCATATCCACCTGCAGTTACCGTACTATGGAAGGGACGTCATTAATGACACCCGAGTAGTGATGACAATAAACGTAATTTCCAAAATTCCAGCTGACAATTCCTGAGACCTTCTATAAAAGAAATTAAAGACACAACAAAAGAACTATGTTCTTACATCTTTCTCAAACACTCCGCGACCTCCATGACCCCATGCTGAATAAAGCATCTCTCTGGAGTTTTGACACACATCTCTCACGACAGATCTGAAGACAGCCACGCATTGTTGTTTGTTCTCTGATATATTTTTAATATTCCAGATCATATCAAATATGTCCTCTTTCAATAATTGATCTATCCATCTACTTGTAACACAACACATGCTGTGTGCTGGCATCTGATTTGTATGCTTTAGTCAGTGTACTGTGTACCCTACCCTCCTCTGTCATTTTAGAACACTGTAAAATCCTCACTGTTCATCTAACACCCAAGTACAAATGAAACCAAAGGGACCCATAAGGATCCGTTTAGTTCAATTTGTACACTCTCAGTTTCAAATAGATAAATTAAGGGTTTTACTGCATGGTTGTGATGCTAAGTGGTACTGAAACGGCAGCCCGATATTCATATTTCATACAATAAAATGTGTATACATCGGAATATAAGATCTCTCTCCACACTATTGTGTGAGCACAAGGTAGCCTTTAACTCCATGCTACCATAAACAACTGTACTGTACTGTACTGTACTGTACTGTAGGCACAGGACCAATGACACAGATTCACACCTTTCAGTAAGACTTATTACTTATCCAAAGTGCACCACATGTAACATACGTACAATTACATTTGCCTTTGAAATTGCAATCGATTTTCCTCTTTTGAAAAGATGCCCTCTTTACTAACACAAACACACAGTACACACATATATATATATATATATATATATATATATATATATATATATATATATATATATATATATATATATATATATATATAAAAACAGAGCAAGTAGCAATTTGAGTAAGCATCTGTTTATGAATTCTGGCAGAAAGATATATATACAATATATATATATCCATACCCAAACATATACAAATTTCGTAATAATAAACCAGGTTTGCCAATTATATCCTATTCTATCAGATACAAAACAGGTAAATGAAGCCTCTGATTGGAACAGAGTGGAGGGCTGAGTCTAAATCCTTTGGCTGTTTCTTTAGTTTAAACGACACAGCGTGTCCCGTGTCGGTCCACCCACAAAGCCAGGTTTAGTTTAAACGACACAGCGTGTCCCGTGTCGGTCCACCCACAAAGCCAGGTTTAGTTTAAACGACACAGCGTGTCCCGTGTCGGTCCACCCACAAAGCCAGGTTTAGTTTAAACGACACAGCGTGTCCCGTGTCGGTCCACCCACAAAGCCAGGTTTAGTTTAAACGACACAGCGTGTCCTGTGTCGGTCCACCCACAAAGCCAGGTTTAGTTTAAACGGACAGCGTGTCCCGTGTCGGTCCACCCACAAAGCCAGGTTTAGTTTAAACGACACAGCGTGTCCCGTGTCGGTCCACCCACAAAGCCAGGTTTAGTTTAAACGACACAGCGTGTCCCGTGTCGGTCCACCCACAAAGCCAGGCTTCGGGGGGACAAGGTGGGCCGACGACAAGGCCAGGCTTTCAGGGGGACACGGCATGGATGGAACGGGGGGAGAGAGAGGGGGAAGTGCATGGAAGAAGAGGGGGGTACCACGCTGGGAGAGAGAGAGAGAGAGAGGAGAGGAAATCTTCCATGCAGCTGAAGCCGAGTTGTGGCTGGAGGACATTTCACGCTAATGGCGGCCGGGCCAATTGAAATGACTGCAGCGCAGCGTGATTTGAAGGTCAAGAGACAGTGGATTATATTCCAGCGGTGGGGAAGTGGGATTGGAAGAGTAAAAATGGTAGCGACCCCGCTAACCCCCCCCTTCCCCTTCCCTTCCCCTCCTCCTCCTCCTCCTCCTCCTCCTCCTCCACTGCTGAATGATTGTAGGACAGCACAAGATGGAATCAACACCATAAGACCTCTCCACCATTACTCGTAACGCACATCACAACCCGGAGACATATGCACCAGCATCGCTGCATGCTCTGCTCTGTTCTGTTCTGCTCCGTGTGCACCTACCGTACTGTACAGTACAGTACTCTACATCATAATGACAAATTCCGCCTTTAGAAATATTCTCGAGCACAGGAAGGATGGACGGCCAGTGAAACCCGCCCAGCACAAAAACAACCGCCTGCAACATTATAATACAGCCCGACTACAATGACACTGTTGTCTGCCCCGCTTTCTCTCATGCACTGTAATGTTGTCATTAGAAAATCACCCTGAGTGCCGGAGGGGAGGTGAAAGCTGAATTATTATACAAGACAAGCCCCACAGAAAATATCCTGTCTTCAATGCTTATCGAACCACGTGTATAATTCAGCTTGAATCCAGTCACTGTCCAAGCTCCATATATATCTGACCTCTAGAAGGCACCACAAAAACAGTAAAAATATTCTACGCGTGTGACAATGGGGGTGACACACGGGATCAAATAGCATTTGCAGGAGAAAAAAAAATCACAAGTCTCCATGAAGTCTGTTGTTGGGCTCACACAGTGTCAAGGTTCCCCAGACCCGAGAAAGGCATGAAGAGATTATCCACATGACTGCAGTAATCAGCTGTAATAAGTCATGGTATGACCGTACATGTGTTACTGCATGATGGGGGACACTGTGCCAGGCGGCGGGGGCCTGCATGGGACCCACACCATTGTGTCTTATTCCCTCCAATGCATGTCGCAGATTTGACTAATAAGGCAAACAAAAGTATATCCAGGCTAACATGCAATAGAAAGGGGGAGGGGGGGGGGGGGGGGGGGCAATAACAAACAACGCTATACAAGGATGTCAAGAGGAACTAGAGAAATCAGGAGGCATTCATGTAATTAAACTAATACCATGGAGAGACGTCTGCGGCTTCTTCATGTGCTTGATGTGATGTTCTAACTTTGGGGACAAAATGTGTGCATTGCTCTGTGAAACCCCTGAGTGTTAATGTAACTCTGAGAGTGAGCAAATGTAAACCAAAATGGACCCATAAGGGTGTCCATGTGAGTGACATTAACACTCAGCATTGTACAGTGTTGTACTATGACAACCTCTGAGGCGGTTGTTGTATGCACATCATATTTGTAGCTCAGGAATTCTACCCAGCAGAAAACATTTCAACATCCATCAGACCAGGATATATATACAGCACTGCCCACTTCTTCTTCTCTGGATCTAATAAAAAATAATTTGTCCCGAACTGGGAGTTGCGGATGCTCTGGACGCTGCTTGTTGACAAGCTGATGATATCAGTAAATACTTTACACTGCAGCCAATCAGGGCCACTCCACAAACACAGACTGCACAGAGCAGACGTCTCATAGGAGGAGAGTAGCTGTCACTCATCCTCCGCAGCCAATGGAGGGGCTTACAGACTTAAAGGCATGAGACACAATCGTTCTACCGTGTGTTACATCAAACATTCTAATAAAACAAAAGCCGTGCAGTGAAACAGTGCAACAAAACGCCTTCTGACACCTTTTTTTTGTGTGTTGATTTTATCCTAAAGAATATATAATTTTACACAGAATGTGATCATGTTATTGCTAGTTGTATAGGATTGGTATTTAAAATAAATCCAAATTGTGAATGCAAAACATTACTTTCAAATTGAATATCTGATGCAGAGCAGAGAGAGAGAGGGAGAGAGAGAGTGTGTGTGTGTGTGTGTGTGTGTGTGTGTGTACCACGGGGAACATCCCCTGACATGTGGATATTGTCACTGTCGTGTGGAAACCTTGCATGTTCCAGGATGTAGAAAAGAAGAACCTGTGTTTGGAAATGGATCCAACGCTGTTCATATTTAGTCTCTTCTTGTAAACACTTTTCATTGGTTCTATATTTA
>NC_137862.1:6710012-6727512 GCF_963924005.1 Protomyctophum bolini | reverse complement strand
CTTCCAGATGTGACGGAGCACTCCTCCAGCACAGAGATGGACAGGCAGGCTCTATACTGAACCACTGCTCCTGCTGTAGTCTGGAGTGGCCAGACTGCTTCCGTCATACAGTCTGGAGCACCGGAAGCTCTGATCATGAGTCAAATATAAATGCTTCCGTCATACTGTCTGGAGCAACGGAAGCTCTGATCATGAGTCAAATATAAATGCTTCCGTCATACTGTCTGGAGCAACGGAAGCTCTGATCATGAGTAAAATATAAATGCTTCCGTCATACTGTCTGGAGCAACGGAAGCTCTGATCATGAGTAAAATATAAATGCTTCCGTCATACAGTCTGGAGCAACGGAAGCTCTGATCATGAGCAAAATATAAATGCTTCCGTCATACTGTCTGGAGCAACGGAAGCTCTGATCATGAGTCAAATATAAATGCTTCCGTCATACAGTCTGGAGCAACGGAAGCTCTGATCATGAGTCAAATATAAATGCTTCCGTCATACTGTCTGGAGCAACGGAAGCTCTGATCATGAGTAAAATATAAATGCTTCCGTCATACTGTCTGGAGCAACGGAAGCTCTGATCATGAGTAAAATATAAATGCTTCCGTCATACAGTCTGGAGCAACGGAAGCTCTGATCATGAGCAAAATATAAATGCTTCCGTCATACAGTCTGGAGCAACGGAAGCTCTGATCATGAGTCAAATATAAATGCTTCCGTCATACAGTCTGGAGCAACGGAAGCTCTGATCATATGGTCTGGAGCAACGGAAGCTCTGATCATGAGTAAAATATAAATGCTTCCGTCATACTGTCTGGAGCAACGGAAGCTCTGATCATGAGCAAAATATAAATGCTGGAGCAACGGAAGCTCTGATCATGAGTAAAATATAAATGCTTCAGTCATACTGTCTGGAGCAACGGAAGCTCTGATCATGAGTAAAATATAAAGGCTTCCGTCATACAGTCTGGAGCAACGGAAGCTCTGATCATGAGTAAAATATAAATGCTTCCGTCATACTGTCTGGAGCAACGGAAGCTCTGATCATGAGCAAACGGAAGTGAAGCCTCATCCCCACTTCTGTTTAGTCTTTACAGTCACGCAAATGTATTCTAATAAAGATCGAAATAATCCAAGCACATTATAGCTTGCTATAAGAACTGGAAATATATATATATATTTTTTTAAAGATATATTAAATATATATTCGTGAATGGAAATGGCAGCTTTCTTGCTGGGGTTTCTGGAGGTGTACAGTATAGTTACAGTAGTCACATGATAATGCACTTTACATAGACAAAGAGGATATGATATAGTCTTTAATTACAATATCACTAAATGGAAGCTTATGTTGTTTGTATAATGCAATTAGTGCATTTTCCTCAGTGCCTTACCCCTTATCCCTAAACTTCTTTGCCTTTCTTTTCCCTCACTATTTTGAAAAAAAAACATCTTAAAATGTCCAACTATAGCCGTACTGTATTTCCACTGTGAGCTTGTAGATCGGCTATTTGAAATAATGTTTTTCCACATAGTGTGGAGCCCAAAGTATATATCCACCAATCTACCCGTTGTCACGTGACTGTTCCAGAACATTCACTCTTCTCCTTCAGGAGAGCACGCTGCAGTCAAATCCTTAAAACTCTGCAATTGTATAATATACAACTGTAACCAAATGGACCCTTTATATATACACACCTGTAACTCAGAGTGTATGTACAAATGGAACCAAATGGACCCGCAGGAGTTAAATGGGGATTATTTTTTTTACAGCGCAGCAGAAGCAGTTAACAGCCTGGTCGTCAGCACCAGGATGCCCATCACACCTGGAAGAGGAAATGGTGGCTCGGCCACGCCATATTCTATCAGCACCATTAACCCATTCTGAACGGGAACCTGTTTTGGTGTTAGCATCATGTTATGCTTTAGCTATTGAAAAATAGCAGATCTACAAGCTCATAGCGCGCCACCGAGTGGCGCGCTACGAGCTTGTAGGTCTGCTATTTTTTGAAAAATCAAAGAACGACTTGACATTTTTAGAATCTGATCTCAGGTCAGAATGGGTTAATCAGACCAGTGTGTGTCCAGTGGAAACCTCGTATGAATCTGATCTCAGGTCGGAATGGGTTATGGGCTTAAGCAGAGCTGGAAAATGACTCCATTGACATTACCAGTACACCTCAATCATTTTAATGCTATCATAATCGTGAGAATATCTAATATTATATATTTTTTTTAAAGCCTCAGTGAGAGAGAGAGAGAAAAAAAAAAAGGAAAAGTGGGATTTCATTTCCTATGCTTAACTATCTTAAATTGAGAGAGAGAAGGTGAATGAGAATATAGTTATATCGTTATGAGAAAGGGAAGGTGTCGGCTGGAGGGGAGTGTGTGGAGGGGGTGGTGGGGGCAGTTAGAGAAAGAAAAGTGATGAAGAGTCACCCCAGCCGGCCCCCAGCCCACCGGCCCCCAGCCGGCCCCCAGCCCGGCCCCCAGCCCACACTGTCTGCCTGCATGGTATTGGTACACAGCCGTCTGTCCCTAGTGTGCAGTGCATGGCCTCTGTCAGTCAGCTGCAACAGCATGGCATGAGTGTGACCACGAGATGGAGATTGGCTCAAAACTATAACAGTTAATAATTATGAGAGGACTAGTGTTGGCGGTTATACTCATAAGTGAGTTAAGTACAGTACAGTACAGTACAGTACAGGCCTGCTGCCTTTCTGTGAATGCTTCAATTAGCTGTCACTGTCAGCCCCACACCAACCTCGACCGCGGTCCGAACACACACACACACACACACACACACACACACACACACACACACACACACACACACACCCTTTCTCCCTCTACCCCATCTCTCCTCCTCTGTTTTTCAACTTTCAATTTGCCTGAATAGCATTATTATGTATTATTAATATCTCTGAATTATTACACATTTTTCCTCTTAAAATGGAGTGCTTTAATTCACATTTGAAGTACTCATCAAGGGTGTGTGGTGAAATGAATGTGGATGGCTACATTATATTTGCAAAAAAATGCAAAGGCTGTATTAAAAATATATAGCGAATGCTAAAATATTAAGTATTAATTTCAAAAGATAATTTGCCCAGTCAAAAAGGGGAAAAAAAGGCTTTTCATTAATTATATCAAGTTCTTTCTTAGACTTTCATTCTGTCCTTCCTGAAGACCTCTCTCACGGCTTTAAGGACATATAGTACATTTTTTATGTTATGATTATGGATTGAATACTGCCCTGTGCATTACAGTGTTATCATTATGGATTGAATACTGCCCTGTGCATTACAGTGCCTCCGCGATGAGGCAACCCACTCACTTTCATGAGAGCAGGATGGGGGAAAAAAAGAATAGTGCCTGCTGTAGTTTAGACGGTACACAATAAAATCCACAGTGTTCATTTAACCCATTTTTGGTGTTAGCATTATGTTGTGCTTTAGCTATTGAAAAATAGCAGATCTACAAGCTCATAGCGCGCCACCGAGTGGCGCGCTACGAGCTTGTAGGTCTGCTATTTTTTGAAAAATCGAAGAACGACTGACATAGAAACGACTGACATTTTCAGAAAACTGTCAGGATGTAGAAGAACATTTTTAGAATCTGATCTCAGGTCAAAATGGGTTAACTCTGAGAGTTACAAATGGATAAAACAGCACATTTTACAACAGTATATGCACAGGTCAATATGCCGCTGCCATGGTCAGTGGTATGGTCAGTGCCATGGGTCAGTGCCATGGTCAGTGGCATGGTCAGTGGCATGGTCAGTGCCATGGGTCAGTGCCATGGTCAGTGGTATGGTCAGTGCCATGGTCAGTGTCATGGGTCAGTGGTATGGTCAGTGCCATGGTCAGTGGTATGGTCAGTGCCATGGTCAGTGCCATGGTCAGTGTCATGGTCAGTGGCATGGTCAGTGGCATGGTCATTGCCGTGGTCAGTGGTATGGTCAGTGCCGTGGTCAGTGGTATGGTCAGTGACATGGGTCAGTGGTATGGTCAGTGCCGTGGTCAGTGGTATGGTCAGTGCCATGGTCAGTGGTATGGTCAGTGGTATGGTCAGTGCCATGGGTCAGTGGTATGGTCAGTGCCGTGGTCAGTGGTATGGTCAGTGCCGTATCGGTCAGACACTCATGCAGACAACGCAACCATGCAGTTGGACAAAACACGGACGTTACAAAAATCTAAACAATAAACAAAAAAACAGATTCCAATTGTCTCTAGAACTTTTTTTGTCTTATTTTTCTTATAGTGAACTCTAATTCCCACATGATCACCTTGGAAGCGTGACCTTGTGGCGTGTGACAGTAGACTAGATCGCCACTGCATGAAGACAGGGCGCCACTTATCATCAGGAGACGAGGAGGCCGTTTAATTTCACACCACCAGTGGCTTAAAGCCCCGGTTAGTGGGAGAGCATCACAATGGCAGTTACGCTGGGAGAGCAGCTGTCCTGATATAAAGGGGGAGGGGGTGGAGGGTGAGAGGGGGAAGAATCGGAGAAGGGGAGCCGAGGAAGGGGCTATACTGTCACCGTGTGTCCGATTTATAGTGGAATCATGCCCGGTGCGGTGGTGCATGCACGCTGTGTCCAGAAACACACACATGCACGCTGTGTCCAGAAACACACACATGCACGCTGTGTCCAGAAACACACGCATGCACGCTGTGTCCAGAAACACATGCACGCTGTGTCCAGAAACACACACATGTACGCTGTGTCCAGAAACACACACATGCACGCTGTGTCCAGAAACACACACACATGCACGCTGTGTCCAGAAACACACACATGCACGCTGTGTCCAGAAACACACACACATGCACGCTGTGTCCAGAAACACACACACATGCACGCTGTGTCCAGAAACACACACATGCACGCTGTGTCCAGAAACACACACATGCACGCTGTGTCCAGAAACACACACATGCACGCTGTGTCCAGAAACACACACACATGCACGCTGTGTCCAGAAACACACACATGCACGCTACATGTGTCCAGAAACACACACATGCACGCTGTGTCCAGAAACACACACATGCACGCTGTGTCCAGAAACACACACACATGCACGCTGTGTCCAGAAACACACACATGCACGCTACATGTGTCCAGAAACACACACATGCACGCTGTGTCCAGAAACACACACATGCACGCTGTGTCCAGAAACACACACATGCACGCTGTGTCCAGAAACACACGCATGCACGCTGTGTCCAGAAACACACACATGCACGCTGTGTCCAGAAACACACACATGCACGGGTGGAAACGACACAGCCTTATGTGTGCACAAAGCAACAACACATGCACAACAACACATAATATGTTGTTTTATATTAAGCAATGCTTATGAAGTACAGTGTAAGTATACGCATCAAATGCTCAGTGCTAATTTAATGGGTGCATTGGTACAATCTCTTAGTGATATTACAACAGAAGATTGTATTGTGTGAGTGTGCATGCGCGTGCGTGCGTGCGTGCGTGCGTGCGTGCGTGCGTGTGTGTGTGTGTGTGTGTGTGTGTGTGTGTGCGAGGGAACGTGCAGTATACTACAGTACGCCACACAGGGGCCAATGTCACTGAGAGCCCAATTGCTTTCTGAAGAGCTTTCTATTGTCTGTGGTGATGAACTTGAGCTCTGGCCTCCAACCCGGGGGTCCGTCTGTCTAATCCCACCTACCCCCACCTACCCCTACACCCCCCCAGTCCTTCACACAACACACGCACGCACGCACGCACACACACAAACGCACTCTGGCTGCCATGACTGCAGGGTTGAACGGTGACCAGCGCTTCCCGACACAGCTGAATATAAAACACAGTAATGAGAGAGAGAGGGGAGGCGAGAAAATGGCTTCCCTCTCAAACATGGCTGCTTGCGCTTTGCTTTTACTGACGGCCAGACACACGACGACGCCAGAGAGAAAGCAAGAAAAAGGTCACCTCTCTCTCCCTGCTTTTTAACCCATTCTGAACGGGAACCCGTTTTGGTGTTAGCATCATGTTATGCTTTAGCTATTGAAAAATAGCAGATCTACAAGCTCATAGCGCGCCACCGAGTGGCGCACTACGAGCTTGTAGATCTGCTATTTTTTAAAAATTTAAGAACGACTGACATTTTTAGAATCTGATCTCAGGTCAGAAATGGGTTAATCAGACCAGTGTGTCCCCAGTGGAAACCTCGTATGAATCTGATCTCAGGTCAGAATGGGTTAAATCCCTCCTCCTCCTTTTTATTTTTCCCCACCCAGCCTTTTTTTTCTCTCCTCCATGTCTTGCTTCTCCTCTATAGTCTAATACTACACCCCCCCCCCCCCCCCCCCCCCATTTGGTATTGGGATGCAGGCTTATTATTTAGAGACAAAGGAAGGGGATCTGGGGAAGAGACAGGTGGCTCCGTCTGAGTGATGACAAAATTACCAAGTGAAACCTGTGCTCTAAAAAAAAAAAAAAAGTCCCCCCTTCATGGAAGATGATAAGAAGAGGTGGTCCCCCCCTCCCCTCCCCCCCCCCCGCGATCCCCTCGGTTCCCCCACTATACTTCTTCGTCCCCAGTCAAATTCAAAGACCCCCCCCCCACACACACACACACACACACACACACACACAGCCACACACACACCACCCCCGGAGCACTACAGTCCAGTCAGACATTCGTTTCTCCTCACTTATACCCCCCCTCCCCCCCCCCCCACCCCCCCCCACCTCCCGATGTCATTTTTCTCCATTTTCCCCCCGACCGGGTCGTCGGATATGCGCCAGAACAGAACGTTATTCCCGAAATGCACCTCGTTCGTCGTCGACTATGCTTCATTTCTATTTTCATAATAATAATATAATGCACATCAAGTTATACAGGAAAAATAAATGTTTGTTCAGCAGAATACATAAGGGGGGGTGGGGGGGGGGGGGGGGGGGGTGGGGTGGTCCTCGAGGGACCACCACCAGCCCACGCTGCATGGCCTGCATGGTATATATGGGCCCCCTGCATGTGCTAAATCTGTAAATCACTCATCTGGAAGATGAACGGCATGCGTTGGAGTTCATTGGCTTCCGTCGCGGGCGAGTGGCGGTTGGCGAGTGGCGGCGGTCGACCGGGGGCCCCAGCAGGGGCCCCGTGAGCGGAGGAGGAGGGGGGGCTGGCCGAGGGGCCGGGGGCCCCAGCAGGCCCTGAGCGGAGGAGGCCGAGGGGCCGGGGGCCCCAGCAGGAGGAGGAGGGGCTGGCCGTGATGCACGTGGCTAACAGAGGATAATGAAGCGGCGCCCGCTCCCGGTCAACCCTTCCCACCCGCTGAGACACACACAGCCAGTGGTGGAAAGTATCAAGTACATATACTTCAGTACCATTTTTAGGTATTTTCCCTTTTACTCACTTTTACTTCTATACTCTATACTCATCTCAGTATACTCACTACTAGGCAAATATTGTACTTTTACTACTTTTTTTATCCCACGATTTTGTAACCCATTTTTCACCCCTGTGTCAATTATCTAATGTGATCCTGGGCTCTACACACCCTCCACCAACCTATAGTCCCCATATATGGGGGGACAAGGGGAGACCAACCTAGTCCCCATATATGGGGGACAAGGGGAGACCAACCTAGTCCCCATATATGGGGGACAAGGGGAGACCAACCTAGTCCCCATTATGGGGGACAAGGGGAGACCAACCTAGTCCCCATATATGGGGGACAAGGGGAGACCAACCTAGTCCCCATATATGGGGGACAAGGGGAGACCAACCTAGTCCCCATATATGGGGGACAAGGGGAGACCAATCTAGTCCCCATATATGGGGGACAAGGGGAGACCAACCTAGTCCCCATATTCTGAACCAACACCAGGCTATCAGCGCCATCTGAACCAACACCAGGCTATCAGCACCATCTGACCTCCACCAGGCTATCAGCTCCATCTGGACCTCCACCAGGCTATCATCTCCATCTGAACCTCCACCAGGCTATCAGCACCATCTGAACCAACACCAGGCTATCAGCACCATCTGAACCACCACCAGGCTATCAGCTCCATCTGAACCTCCACCAGGCTATCAGCACCATCTGAACCACCACCAGGCTATCAGCTCCATCTGAACCTCCACCAGGCTATCAGCGCCATCTGAACCAACACCAGGCTATCAGCACCATCTGGACCTCCACCAGGCTATCAGCTCCATCTGACCTCCACCAGGCTATCATCTCCATCTGAACCTCCACCAGGCTATCAGCACCATCTGAACCAACACCAGGCTAATCAGCACCATCTGAACCACCACCAGGCTATCAGCTCCATCTGAACCTCCACCAGGCTATCAGCTCCATCTGACCACCACCAGGCTATCAGCTCCATCTGAACTCCACCAGGCTATCAGCACCATCTGAACCATGAACACCAGGCTTCCACAGCTGAAACAACTCAATCACATCCCTCTGTCGGCGGTTATATAATGGAAGAAAGGTTTACACAGCATCAGCATAGCCAGAAATGTAGATGACATTGGCTTGTTTCAATAAAATGAATGAAAAATAATAGCCTTGCTCTGCATACTGTATATATATAAACTATATGTATATATTAATATACAGCCATTCATTTTCTAGATAACGCATACATTGCAGTTCGGACTTAATACAAGCATTATACAGCATGTCATTATTATTATTATTACTATACAGCATGTCAACAAGAATGTTTCAAACTGTGCCGTTTGAAACACAATGTGCTGTTTCAGAGTCTTCATAGGCTTGCATTGGCAAGCTCAAAGTCAAGCTCCCAGGCTCAAATAAAAGGTTATTGAACATCACCTGATGAAGTGCCTTTTGTCTACCATGTTTTTGCTTTCATGTACAGCAACGGTGATGGATTATGATGTGCCCTTCATCTCTGCACCATGTGCTACTCATAACCACTTTCAATCGTATTATGGACATCCATGTTCAAAACATTTCACACAAAACACAAAACAAACAAAAGCAGATCACGCCTTTTGCAAAAAAAATTAAAAAATAGCTGCATTCATTGCGTCAAGTTGTGAGCTTGTAGATCGATTTTCTCAATTCATCATACGAGTGGTGGTTATGGTAAGTATACGGTGGTTATAACAGTTCTAATGATCACATTTAGAGGTCATACACCTTAATTTATAGAATTCACGACGTGCAAAACAAATATTCAATCCACTACAGCAAAACATAATGGCTGAAATGAGTGCCTCTCTCGTCTCCGCTCACCTGAACGCCTCCAACTAGCCCATTTTGGGTGGGAACCGTTTTAGGTGTTAGCATTACATTATGCTTTAGCTATTGAAAAATAGCAGATCTACAAGCTCATAGCGCGCCACCGAGTGGCGCGCTATGAGCTTGTAGGTCTATTTTTGAAAAATGACTGACGACTGACATAGAAACACGGCCTTTTTCAGAAAACTGTCAGGATGCAGAAGACATTTTTTTAATCTGATCTCAGGACAGAATGGGCTAGGATGCGAGACAAACACATGGAAACAACTTGATAGAGTTTATCAAATGACAGGCAATTAGACTGGCTGTGGGTTTGCATGCGAAATGAGAGTCATTTGACTGGTAGGAGCCATAGAACGTCATAGAAACAGAGGAGCGAGAGCGGCTGGAGTTCCATTTCTGCTTCTGGACAGCCCCCAAATTAAATATCCACCAAAGTCCATTAGGGCGAAACGCCTGAGGAAAGACTTTTCTCTCTCCAAATAGAAAAAATGACAGTAAACTCATGGCAATCATGCCGCCAATCAATTATGCATGGATTATATTTTTGTTAGACTGGGTGTAAAATGTCTTATGTTAATTTCTCTAAGTATACATTCGCATTAGTTTCCTCCGAAACGAGTACCTTCTAAATGAGTGTTTTCCAAAAAAGATTTATCAGCCTCTTGAAAGCGAAAAGTGAAATGAAAATGCTGAGGCTGAGCTGAGATTCCTCCATATCTGTACTGTACAACGGGGGGGGGGGGGGGTGATGATAGCCCACCTGACTGTAAATCTGCTGATAGAAAACAGACCCCAGAAGCACCGTTACTGTAGATCAGCACAAACAGAGACGAGACAGAGAGAGAGAGAGTATTCTATATGGATGTATAATTGTATAACTATCTGACAGAAAATGCTTTTTATATAGTCTCACAAGATGGTATTACCCAAAGTGCTAATATAACACAGCTCTGTTTATGCACCTTTATTTAATTCCTATTTATATCCAATATTTATTTGTAAATACATTGTTCTGTTTCGATTGTCTTGTTCCTGCACTTCTGCTTTGGCATTAATGTAAATGTACGTTTTCTCATGTCAATAAAGCTCCTTTGAATTGAATTTAATTTTGAGAGGGAGAGAGAGAGAGAGAGAGAGAGAGAGAGAGAGAGAGAGAGAGAGAGAGAGAGAGAGAGAGAGAGAGAGAGAGAGAGAGAGAGAGAGAGAGAGAGAGAGAGAGAGAGAGAGAGAGCGAGAGAGCGAGAGAGAGAGATGGGGAGGGAGGGGGGGCGGAGGAAGAGAGAGAGAGAGAGAGAGAGAGAGAGAGAGAGAGAGAGAGAGAGAGAGAGAGAGGAAAGCAAAGTTACTATGTTTACCCGCAGGGTAACTGGACTAAGCTCTACAGCCAGGCCCTGCTCATAGAACATTTCATGGTAGGGGTTCAATGCCTTGCTCAAGGGCACTTCAGCGGTGGTAATTTTAACGTTCCGGTCCGGGGATACGAACTATAGCGACCTTCCGATATCAAGACCGCTCCGCAAACCGTTCGGCCACCGCTGCCTCAATGGCAGAGAGAGAGAGAGAGAGAGAGATAAACAGAGAAAGAGAGAGAGACGGCGGAAGCCAGCGGGGGTCAGCGGAGCAGAAGCCACACAGGGGCCACAGGGGCCACGGCGGGGCCATGGCGGGGCCCTTGACCTGACTTGTCTCGGCCCCCAGCCTGTTGAGCCAGTGATGGTGAAGTCCCAGAGGGATCCCTGATAATGACCTCTGTCTGGGCCCTGATAGAGGGAGGCAGGTATTGGCAGGCTCTCACCGACCAATGAGGTGATCAATGAGGTGGTCGTTGTGTTAATAACAGGTGACCCCTGGTGGCCCCTACCACTGTAAAGACCTTATAGGTCCATTTTCACACTATCAGAGTTAAATTAAACCACTGTAAAGCCCTTATAGGTCCATTTTCACACTACCAGAGTTAAGTTAAACCACTGTAAAGACCCTATAGGTCCATTTTCACACTATCAGAGTTAAGTTAAACCACTGTAAAGCCCTTATAGGTCCATTTTCACACTATCAGAGTTAAGTTAAACCACTGTAAAGACCCTATAGGTCCATTTTCACACTACCAGAGTTAAATTAAACCACTGTAAAGCCCTTATAGGTCCATTTTCACACTATCAGAGTTAAATTAAACCACTGTAAAGCCCTTATAGGTCCATTTTCACACTACCAGAGTTAAATTAAACCACTGTAAAGCCCTTATAGGTCCATTTTCACACTACCAGAGTTAAATTAAACCACTGTAAAGCCCTTATAGGTCCATTTTCACACTACCAGAGTTAAATTAAACCACTGTAAAGCCCTTATAGGTCAATTTTCACACTACCAGAGTTAAATTAAACCACTGTAAAGCCCTTATAGGTCCATTTTCACACTACCAGAGTTAAATTAAACCACTGTAAAGCCCTTATAGGTCCATTTTCACACTATCAGAGTTAAATTGACACTCTTGATGTTGTATAGGCGTACAGCACAGCGACCAGCCACCATGCACCATGCATACTGTATAGTGTGTGTGTGTGTGTGTGTGTGTGTGTGTGTGTGTGTGTGTGTGTGTGTGCATAAGAAAAATATGGCATAGACTAGAGGAAATGGGGAAATAATTAGTTTTGTACAATTACACAATTCTTCAGCACACACACACACACACACACACACACACACACACACAGAAACAGATAAAATATTTATGTTCACTTTGATTACAAATGGCTGTAAACAAATTAGATGCAGAAATGTATAGGCTACATACAAATAGTTCTCAATGGGAGAGTGCACGCACACGCGCACGCACGCACACACACACACACACACGCACACACACACACACACACACACACACACACACACACACACACACACACACACACACACACACACACACACACACACACACACACACACACACACACACACACACACACACACACACACACACACACACACACACACACACACTTGAGACCTCTTGTCGTCTCGCTAACTTCGCTGACAGTTCTTGATGAGCCCCTCCAACGGGCCCCTCTTATATTACATGCAACACAATCCACCCCATAACGCACTAATTTGTTTTCTTTGGCCCTTTTTTTCTGTTTCGGTGTGTAACCGAGCCCTTGAATATAATATACAAATTTAACAGAGCTAATAGAATCATTATCAAATTCAGATCAATATAAATCTAGGCCCGGTACCCTTAACCCATTTTGCGCGGGAACCCATTTTGGTGTTAGCACTATGTTATGCTTTATAGCTATTGAAAAATAGCAGATCTACAAGCTCATAGCGCGCCACCGAGTGGCGCGCTACGAGCTTGTAGGTCTGCTATTTTTTTTTAAATCGATCTCGGGTCAGAATGGGTTAAATCAGACCAGTGTGTGTCCAGTGGAAACCTCGTGTGAATCTGATCTCAGGTCAGAATGGGTTAAAAGGCAGCAATATTGAAATACAACACTGTCTGCTGCTCCCTCAGTCTTCCGCCTTACAGATGACACTATGACACTCGTTGCCATCAGACATGAATTACTAGACAGGCACATTACAGCTAATAAGACTCACACAAAACAGCCCTTATTAATGCATGAGAGTTTGTCTTTGATCGTGCAGAAACTTTCAAAGGGGGATATGGCAGTAATCAGGCTATATATGCTTCAGACTCAACGACAACAACGTCACAATAAGATGCGTCCCGTTTACCTCGAAGGAGTCAACGATAACATACGTATGACCGAGGTCAGATCAAACTGAGAAACATTCAAAAGGAAAGGAAAGGTACTATGTTTACCCTGCAGGGTATCTGGACTAAGGAAAGGAAAGGTACTATGTTTACCCTGCAGGGTATCTGGACTAAGGAAAGGAAAGGTACTATGTTTACCCTGCAGGGTAACTGGACTAAGCATCAGATACTTGTTTACAGCCAGGCCCTGCTTATTTCATAATAGAACATTTCATGGTAGAGGTTCAATGCCTTGTCCAATACAAGGGCACTTCAGCGGTGGTCATTTTTTTAACGTGTCGGACCGCTGATTCGAACTGGCGACCTTTCCGGTATCAAGACCACTCCGCAATCCGTTCGGCCACCGCTGCCAGCTATACGTTGTTCAAATACCTCAGTGTTCATTTCACTCGGAACGCGTACAAATGGAACCATTTGTATACAAATTATGGTTCCACTTGTACACAAATGGTTCCACTTGTATACAAATGGTTCCACGTGTACGTGAACACTGCAGATTTATTTTGGAGATGGAGGAATACAGGAATCTTTGCTAAAACAGCTTGTGTGTGTGCGCGTGCGTGCGTGACTGCGTGCACGTGCATACGCGCGTGACCATTTGGGTCCATCTTTACACTCTCAGTGTTCAAATAACATTTGTCACATTCTTTTGTCTATTTGTGTGAATAAACCAAAAATCTACATTTCAGAAACTCTATATATATAAAAAGAAATCGCAACAGTCTCTACACAGTATATTGGCATTACAAAGGTCTATATAACAGCCAGTGAAGAGCCACTCAGTACTGCATTCCGTGGGTAAGCAAAGGTTTTATTTATATCCGTTTCTGAAAAGCGGTATTGTTTGTGAGCACAAGTAAAAAATGATAGTTGGGATGTCGAATTGGAATAATACACAAACACATGAATTATTCACATTTATCAAGGTATTGTAGATGCCAATAACGTCCTCCCTGACCCCCCCACCCCCCTCGCCTTAACACATTTTGGGCGGGAACCCCTTTTGGTGTTAGCATTATATGTTATAATACAGCTATTGAAAAATAGCAGATCTACAAGCTCATAGCGCGCCACCGAGTGGCGCGCTACGAGCTTGTAGGTCTGCTATTTTTGAAAAATCGACAGAACGACTGACATATAGAAACATAGCTTTTTCAGAAAACTGTCCGGATTTAGAAGGCAATTTTTAGAATCTGATCTCAGGTCAGAATTGGTTAATAAGAAGCATGAATAATGTTAGTGCCAACAATAAGAGCATATTGCATGAATGATAACTTTTTATCTCCATTCAAGTGAAGGAGTCAACATTTTTGGAAGACCTATTGTCTGTGGTTGTGTACAGTATGTGCTGCATTTCTCAAGATGTTATGAGACTGGAGCTTTAATAAAGAATGTGCAATGGTTAGAAAAATATAGAAAATATAACTCTGATCCAAACAATAGTTCCTCAGGCAAAAATAGAAAAGGATGGATAGAACATGTTTTCACCTCTAAAATAACTGATCCTCTTCGTTATTTTTAACATTTCATGCTTATATTTTTGTCATCATTTCTGAGTTCTGTGTTCTCTGTTCTCTGTTCTCTTGCCACTAATCTGTACAGCCCTTTGGTCAACCTTGGTTGTTTTAAAACGTGCTTTATAAATAAAGTTTTGATTTGATTAGATTATTTCTATTTTGAAGCATGCAGTGATATTCGTTGGATTGCCCAATATTGTGTATTGTGTGAAAGGAGAATGAGGCTTTGCCTAAACAATTCATGTATTAGTATTGTCTAGTATAGCACAGTACTAATTTAGTAATTAATATTAAATTATTAATAGATAATTATTGCAAAGCCAAAATCCCATTATGTGAATAAAGTTAAATGAGTTCTCTGTACATTTTGTCTGCTACGCATGTATACAGGTTGATGAAGATGGGGAAAGTTAACTTTTCTGATTTAGCTGAAAATCCCTGCAGCCCTATATATATAGTAACAGCGTCAGAGCTCCACACAAATAACCCATTGAAAGTTAATTCCAATTTGTGCCTAAAAACTCCTATTCCAATAATCTAGATTTTTGACAGCGACCTGTCACATTATAAAGTCTGACCATAGTTACAAGAATTGTGAACGATACGTGTGATGGAATTTTATTGAAGTGGTCAGCAGGTAACTCATTTCCCCCCAGAAAGCCCCCGGGCTTTAGAGAGGTGGTCAGTGGGGAATGGGCTTTACAGAACCTCGCTGCTGCACAATATGTGGAGCGATAGAAGGAAACCCTGGAGGAGAAGACCCCCCCCTGGAGTAACGGACCCCCCATTTGAGAGAACCGAGGTGTCGCTGCAGATTCATTACCTGACCCTGGGAAGCAGCTGTGCTTCATTTCATATACAGCATAATGGCATGAATGAATTCACACCAGCCGTTGCACACGGAGGAGATTGCATGCAAAAACAAACACAGACTTAGCATAGTGTAGCACAGTTGAAACTTGGAGCTGAAGTAAGTTACTGTGTGTGTGTGAGCTTATACTGAGAGGACCTTTTCCAGAAAACTGAAAAGGTTTCACACATAAGCCAGCCATAACCCGCAGTTGTCTAATAAAATGAATATATGTGCTACAATATTTTACCTTTTAAAGGTTAACAATCAAATGATCTGAGCCTCTTCTAATGAAACACTAAAGAATTAAACACGCCCATGAGAACAATTTAGCATTCAACATTTCCTACTTTATTTAATAAAACAGTCTAAAGAAATGTCAAGTGTGAGGTCTCACATTCTTGCTATAAAGTGTATGTTCATATCTTCATTAAGATTTCACTGTAAAATATTTTAGACTTTAGGTGATATTAATAAGAGAGTCGGTCGACCAATGGCATATGAAAAACTGAAGACATAATAATAACTACAAAGTTACTAAATGACATATATTTGTAAAACATTTATATGTTGTTGCCTAATAACATTTTGATAAGCATTTTGGATTTGATATAAATAAAAACTACATATAGGCCAAACTAAAAATGTATATATTTTAATAATAGTTAATTTAGATCCTTTAGATTTTTTTATAGTAATAGTGAAATGATGAAATTGTGAGAGCACAATATCTGTTCAATGAAATGATTCCATATACCTGCAATCTCCTTCTAATTAAACCTCATGATTATTATGCAGTAATTTATTCTCATTTTCTATTCTGTTGTGTGGTCATTATTCATAAACGTATGTTGTCCTTATAATGCTCTTTATGTTTTGTGTAAAGCAGTGATTCTGCCCCCGCATCTGAAAGCATTTTATGACAGGGAGCCCCATAAGAGAAGTTTTTTTTTTGTCAAAGAAATTCGAAATTATTCCAAAATGTCTGATCTACAATCTCGTAGCTTGGGCAAAGAAAGAAAGAAAGAAAGAAAGTTACCATGTTTACCCAGGGTAACTGGACTAAGCTCAAGAACTTGTTTACAGCCAGGCCCTGCTCATAGAACATTCATGGTCACTTCATGGTCAGGGTTCAATGCCTTGTCCAAGGACTAATTTTAACGTGCCGGTCCGGGGAGATACGAACTATAGCGACCTTCACGATATCAAGACCGCTCCGCAAACCGTTCGGCCAAACAAAACACATTTGCCTTGCCTTGCCGTGCCTTGCGTTATTTTTTTTGTCCACGCTGTACTGAGCATGTGCAAGGTGTTTGTGACCTCCACCACCGCGGCGGGAGCATTGTAATCAACCCTAGGGGTCAGAGGTCAGCTCTGGACAGGGCTGGCGGCCCACCAGACGATGCAGAGGAACATCTGCTGTCTCTGCGTCACATGACGCTGTCCCCTCCTCGCCGTCCCCCCAGAGCCTGGGAACTGCTCAATGTCAAGGGCAGCTTCCCCACTGCCCATATGCTGGCTGGACAGCGACCGCAGCAGTCACTCAGCCCACTGGGCTCTGCCAAAACGCTGCTGATAAATGATGACTTATGGGTCTGTCCAACGGTGGAGCAATATAGTATGAGGAGTTGGGAAAATGTTTAAATTCATCGGTTTTTTATTTTAAATTGTATAAATAATTTGAATAATTGTATAACTGTATGAAAAGGTGTCATATAATCCCATACGGGGTGGGCCATGATGGTAAATAAAATATGACATTGGTTTATTCATTCATTCATTAATTTCATTCATTATAGTTATATTAGTTAACCAAACACAGCAATTGATCATATTAAAACTAAGGAAATCAATCTTTTTCAAATTCAGGTCCATGGTACAGTAGTACACACTTTATATTGGTTAGATTGTAATGCATTTGTAACTCCAAGACTGTACAATACATAATCAAATGCACCCGTCCTGGTCCTTTTGGTTAAATAAACACATGCAGAGGATTTCTCTGTTCGGTTCATCCTCATGGTTCATGTTGGACTTCACCTGATCTTCCATCAGGGGCTGTCAGTCAATCATATTGAGCAAGAGGATGCTTTGA
>NC_137862.1:6700012-6705012 GCF_963924005.1 Protomyctophum bolini | reverse complement strand
GTTCAAGAAAATCTTATTTGCCACAGGGCGAGGTAAATCTCTTGGCAAGGCCTTTCAAAGCGTTGGCCTGGGTTTGTTTGTTTACAATTGATCTTATTCTAAAGTAGATTTTTTGTGTTACTTTTTTTCCAAAGAGACACATTCTTCCATGATCTTGTGTGTCAAAAGAATGATGGATGTATTTTATTTATTTATTTGCATTTGAAGTAAATAATAATAATAATAATAATAATAATAATAACAACAACAACTTATTGGAAAATAATTATAGTTCCTCCATGTGTTTCTACATGTAACTATGCAAGATATAGTATCTCCAAACACGACAACCATGCAGTCAAACAGAAACACCCCTGGTGAGAGAGCAAATGAACAAAAATGTTAACTGTCAAAAATATGTTCATTATAATGATTTATCATGAAATATTGAAAACAAAGTATGGTGTGTGTGTGTGTGTGTGTGTGTGTGTGTGTGTGTGTGTGTGTGCGCTCGCGCGCGCGTACGTGAGAGACAGTGTGTTAAACAATAGAATGAAAAATGCCTAAGTTGTATCAAACAGCTGTTCCTCTCATTGTTTAGTGCATTCTGCAATCTCTTTGGCCCCCAGTCTTTACCCTCAGAGGACTCTAATGACCTGAGCGACTCGTCCACATGAGAGAGAGAGAGAGAGAGAGAGAGAGAGAGAGAGAGAGAGAGAGAGAGAGAATCTCCTAATGTCTGCCCTGGCTAACTTAACCCCTTCACCTCTTACTATTATTCTATTTGAAATAAAACTGTGCTGTGAACAGAGCCAAAGACACATCATTAATCTCCACACATCAGAACACGAACACGCCGTAGTTTACTATAAGCACTGAGGGCGCCCAGAGATTCAACGGCCCTCATATCCAACCTGTATGCGAGGTCAGTATCAAAGGTGGTTCTTCAGCCTATAGATCAGTTCTCGTCCCAGCATAAAGCCAGATTTACACTTGGTGCATCATGTCTTGCACCAAAAATTGGCGATCTACAAGCTCCACGGCCAACCAAGCCCTGACACATTGTGGGCTTGTAGATCAGCCATTTTCTGTGGGAGACACTTGGCGCACAGCTAGATATAAATCAGGTGAGGAGGAGGATCTCTCCTGCCTGGAGCCATGCAGGCCACGCTCAGACGGGAGGTCACGGGAGCACCGGAGCTGTTTTAGAGCTTGCCACTCCTGGGGAACGCTGGGGACACCCCAATAAAGACCCTTTCATCTGGACTACACCTGGGGGAGCCCACGGGCCACCCAGCCCCGAGCCCCTACCACGCACACGCACACGCGCACACACACACACACACACACACACACACACACACACACACACACACACACACACACACACACACACACACACACACACACACACACACACACACACACACACACACACACACACACACACACACACACACACACTTGAGACTGAAAGAAATACATCTACCTTGCAGACTGACAAAAGGCTAATAAATATTGCGCATTTGGCACAGAATAAATGTTTAAATGGTATACAGTATAGGCCAACATGCAGCATAATTATCTTGAATCACAGAGTCATTTCAAAGGGTCGAGAACTGTAGAATCATGACTGGATGCGTGGACCACACCACACGGGGCAACAGAGACCGTGGACCACACCACACGGGGCAACAGAGACCGTGGACCACACCACACGGGGCAACAGAGACCCTGGACCACACCACACGGGGCAACAGAGACCGTGGACCACACCACACGGGGCAACAGAGACCGTGGACCACACCACACGGGGCAACAGAGACCATGGACCACACCACACGGGGCAACAGAGACCCTGGACCACACCACATGGGGCAACAGAGACCCTGGACCACACCACATGGGGCAACAGAGACCCTGGACCACACCACATGGGGCAACAGAGACCATGGACCACACCACACGGGGCAACAGAGACCCTGGACCACACCACATGGGGCAACAGAGACCCTGGACCACACCACATGGGGCAACAGAGACCCTGGACCACACCACACGGGGCAACAGAGACCGTGGACCACACCACACGGGGCAACAGAGACAGTGGACCACACCACATGGGGCAACAGAGACCGTGGTCCACACCACACGGGGCAACAGAGACCGTGGACCACACCACATGGGGCAACAGAGACCCTGGACCACACCACATGGGGCAACAGAGAGACCGTGGACCACACCACACGGGGCAACAGAGACCATGGACCACACCACATGGGGCAACAGAGACCGTGGACCACACCACACGGGGCAACAGAGACCCTGGACCACACCACACGGGGCAACAGAGACCGTAGACCACACCACATGGGGCAACAGAGACCGTGGACCACACCACATGGGGCAACAGAGACCGTGGACCACACCACACGGGGCAACAGAGACCGTGGTCCACACCACACGGGGCAACAGAGACCCTGGACCACACCACACGGGGCAACAGAGACCGTAGACCACACCGCATGGGGCAACAGAGACCATGGACCACACCACATGGGGCAACAGAGACCGTGGACCACACCACACGGGGCAACAGAGACCGTAGACCACACCGCATGGGGCAACAGAGACCGTGGACCACACCACACGGGGCAACAGAGACCGTGGACCACACCACACGGGGCAACAGAGACCCTGGACCACACCACACGGGGCAACAGAGACCCTGGACCACACCACACGGGGCAACAGAGACCCTGGACCACACCACACGGGGCAACAGAGACCGTGGACCACACCACATGGGGCAACAGAGACCGTGGACCACACCACATGGGGCAACAGAGAGACCGTGGACCACACCACACGGGGCAACAGAGACCGTGGACCACACCACATGGGGCAACAGATACCCTGGACCACACCACACGGGGCAACAGAGACCCTGGACCACACCACATGGGGCAACAGAGACCATGGACCACACCACATGGGGCAACAGAGACCCTGGACCACACCACACGGGGCAACAGAGACCCTGGACCACACCACACGGGGCAACAGAGACCATGGACCACACCACATGGGGCAACAGAGACCCTGGACCACACCACACGGGGCAACAGAGACCCTGGACCACACCACACGGGGCAACAGAGACCATGGACCACACCACACGGGGCAACAGAGACCATGGACCACACCACACGGGGCAACAGAGACCCTGGACCACACCACATGGGGCAACAGAGACCGTGGACCACACCACATGGGGCAACAGAGACCGTGGACCACACCACACGGGGCAACAGAGACCATGGACCACACCACACGGGGCAACAGAGACCGTGGACCACACCACACGGGGCAACAGAGACCATGGACCACACCACACGGGGCAACAGAGACCGTGGACCACACCACACGGGGCAACAGAGACCGTGGACCACACCACACGGGGCAACAGAGAGACCGTGGACCACACCACACGGGGCAACAGAGACCCTGGACCACACCACACGGGGCAACAGAGACCAGAGATCTGCCCTGCCTCTCAGCTACTGTATATCCTTCCCCCCAATTCAAAAACACATTTGAAGGGGAAAAAAGGATTGTTTCTTATCTATCTATACAAGCTTATAATGTGTTGTGATGCAATGCATTGTGAACATCATAGATCTAATAAAAACATGATATCAAAATCTTGGAAAATTGTAATGACAATGCACAAAATAGGGACACCAGGTTGAATGTGGTTAAGAAAGAAATGGTAAAAGGTTGCCAATTAAAAATTGGTATTGAGATTTGTATATGATGCATCATGCATAATACATGCTTTACTTAAACATATAACATCTAAGTCTGATTATTTGAAATATAAAGTCATGCATTCACATTCAGGTGTATCCACGAGTTAATCAATTATTGTTGTATTAATCAGAGTGCCTCGGATGATTTGTTCCGTCTGCCATTAAATCCCAGGGACTTCCATTGTAAGTAAGGTGGACAGTCATATAGTTCTTTGATTCCTATACTTAGAATATCACATTTTTGGTTGTCGACAGTATGAACACAATAGACTAGAGCGTCGCAGTCCCGCCCCCTCGAGAGACCCGGAAAAGAAATCCCCGTTCATTTTCCTCATAGACTTTTCAGAAAGTATTTATTTATAAGACGTTTACGCCGCGGACAAAGCCAACTCTTGCCGTGGCAAATCATGACAATAAACACAATGTGTTGGGCCAAACGGCAGGTTACAACACTTTCCTTGTTGTTTTTCTTCTTTGTAATTATTTGTTTGGTCCAAAATATTGTGTTTGTTGTCATGATTTGTCACGACTCGAGTTGGCTTCGTACGACGCTTAAAAGGTCTTTAAATAAATACGTTTTGAAATGTCTATGGGGAAAAACACATTGGGATTCATTTCCTGGGCCTGCCGTCGTCATGAAAGGGGGGAGGGGACTGCGACGCTCTTCACCCAGTGGAGCACTCCTATATTTCTTCGTTGAGATATTATGTGTATTATATTTGGATGGCTTGTAGAAAGATCCATAGCCTTGTTCCACTGAATGAATTTGAGAATTTGATTTCAAACAGGTTTCTCTTGACATAGACTTGCAAACATTAATGAGCAACTGGGATTATTATTTTTTTTAAAGAAGAAAAAAAACAATGCACAGACCGACCATGAAAACCTTAACTAATCATACAGTTCAATCTAACAAACGGCAGCACGGTCATCAATCCCTGCTTTCTTTGCTTTTATAGTAGAGTGGATGTGTGGAACGTTTGACAGGACTATAGCATTACTCTGAGTTATCAGAGGGCTCAGGCCAAGCGCCTTAAACCTATACAGCTCATATTGTGTCTCCGTTGAGCTCACGGGAGGGTCCCCGGGGAGGGTCCCTGGGGCACCTCCATTTTCCCCAGAAACTCCCTCCAAGGCTCTTCAGGTTAACATGCCCAGTTTGACTATTAGATCAATAGTTGTAAATGACTTCATCACACCAAAGACTAT
>NC_137862.1:6692512-6695012 GCF_963924005.1 Protomyctophum bolini | reverse complement strand
TGTAGCCTAAACAGCAAATATATAGGGCATGCAGTCTTATTGGCAAAATTGATGTGCAACAAAAAATAGAAACATCGATGCAGGATGTAAACGTATCTACTCGCGAGAATGTATCATCATTAATCAATTAAAACATCGGTGAAACAAAATAGCCCAAGTTTGTAGGAAGGAAGAAAAATAATACAACAACAAAAAAACCGAAGATGAAAGCATCGAGCCAGCAGCTCTAAACTCTAAACCACCACAATGACATTTAGGAAAAGAGCAAAAGAAATAATTAATTGCCTGCAGTTTCTATTTATATGTTGTATAACTATTATAGCCCACTCTATATAGCCTGTCTCCACTCCACGGTATACAATACAGGCCTTTGGACCGTCCTTGTTTAAATACAATGAAAACACACTGTTATTTATCCTAGTAACAATCACAAAAACGCTGACCATTTGTCACTTTGCGTTCGCTGTCCGCCTGCATGCGAGTCACCCACAAGCAGACATTATGCTCTCCATGCAGACCAGGGAAAAGAACAGCTGTCCCCCCGTAATATATTTGAACTCCCAGCCAACCACGGTGAAGTTCAAGGTCCCTGCAGTGGCCACTGAACTGACCATTAAGCTAATTTATGCTCCACCAGGGTGTCGCTAGCCAAAAAGAACAGATCGCCACGAGTTGTTTGAAGATCATTAAACGGAGAGCAGCCACGTGTATTAGCTTATTTGCCTGTTTAAAGTAGCATAGGATGTACCTATAAAACAATAGGCTGCGCTGATTACATTAGACATAATTCATACCGTGTGGGTATAATCACTATTGTTATTATTATATATTATTAGGCATAATATTAAAACAAATAAAAGTTGTGTATAGTTTTTAAGTTCGTTTCTGGTGAAGACTTGGCCAAAACCAAACTCAGCACTTTTCTATATAAGCGATCTATCCATCCTGCATCCTGACTCACGATGATTGTATTTGTATGTGCACTGCAGATTAATCATATATGCCTACATCTCATTAGCAATCATTTTTATGCATCAACTTAATAATTTGAAAATAAAACTACAACAGTTGAGAATATAAAGTAAACGTATTCCTTTCCAGCATGTATAGGCCTTCCTTATAGCCGACATCAAAGACTAACCTAATAGCCTATCAAACCTGCTCCACAGAAGTAGGCTATAAAGAAAACAAGAAGGCCATAATTTATAAGTCCTGATATAGACTATACAAATCCCCAAATATCTTAATTGAAATTTAAATGCATAATTAACTTGACGTCATAACATTGTTCAGCCCTACTCAGGGGGGGGGGGGGGGGGGTGTACATGATGGACACTATATGATCAGAGATCATTTTAATTTTTTTAAATTAATTTCATTTACATATGAGCGGTACATAAATCTCTCTTCTTGTGTTCAACTTTCAACTGCAAAAATATTAGCCTATACTGCAAAGCTCTGAAATGTTGTCATTATTTGCATTAAGCAACTTATACTAACCAATCACTTCTAATCACTTCCAACAGGATATATGCACCAAAAGACATTCAACGCACATGCATCTTACTGCATATATATATATATATATATATATATATATATATATATATATATATATACAGTTGGTTGTCACTCACAAAAAGGACACATGTAAACAGTATAGACAATGTATAAAAAAGGGGAAAAAAGATAAATGTATTACTGTAATACCAAATTTAAATATTAATGTAATTAGGTATATACAAATAAATATATATTCTCAAATTACAAAATAGAGGCCTATATATCTGTAATGTAAAATGTTCACTCATTTAAACTATAATTAGCTTAAGAATACAGGTGTTATTTTCCAGATTGGAAGGAAATTAAATATGGTCGTTAAACTTTATCACAGATTTTGTTATAAGAGCTGTGTGGCGTTCAGCCTGCGTGCATGGAGCCAGATTTTACACCACACTTTTAATATATTCACGGAGTCTTGCAAAATTATCATCATGATACCCTGCTAAAGTAAAAATGGATGAAAACATAAAGGGTGAAAGAAGACACATTTGTCTGTATAGGCAGTGGATAGCATGGTCCCGCAGGTGCAATACCATTTAGACCATGAGAAAAGATTCTACAAATGTCTTCTAAATCCTGACAGTTTTCTGAAAAACCCTCATGTTTCTAATCTATGTCAGTCGTTCTCACACATTTTCATATCAAGGAGCCCCAGAATTATATGTATTTGGCCGCCGACCCCCATCTGAAAATATGTTGTTCCATGAGAGACCCGCCCCAGAAGCAAAGATTTGAGTTAAAAACTTTGGCTCTGAAAGAATATATATTCAAAAGATTTGCGCCACATTTTCATGATTTAAAAAAAATAGCAGACCTACAAGCTCGTAGCGCGCTACCGAGCTTGTAGATCTGCTATTTTTCAATAGCTATAAAGGATAATATAATGCTTAAAACTCCAAAAAAGGCGTTCCCACCCAGAACGGGTTAAAACAATGTC
>NC_137862.1:6607512-6687512 GCF_963924005.1 Protomyctophum bolini | reverse complement strand
ATGAATCTGATCTCAGGTCAGACCTTTTTTCAAATAGTGAAAATACTCTCCTCACGTCACGATGCAAAGCTTTGTGAATTTGTAGATCTGCAATTTTCACAATAATTTAATTGGAAAAAAGAAATTGCATTTTTGGGGAGAAAACTTCGACAATTTAAGACAGCAATTAAAAAGAGAATGTACTTTGTACTTTTCAATACTTAAGTATTTTTTTAAAAACTACTTGAGTACTTTACTTTTAAGTACAAATTTGAAAGAGCACTCGAGTCGAGAAATATCTGACCAGCAGTACTGAATCTATACTTTGACTCTATATATACCGTTACTGTGGTTGAGTACTTTGTCCAGCAGAACCGCACCACTGGTGATCAGTGGAGTGGACCTGGTGGGTTCCTCAGAGAGGAGGCAGAGCGGGGCGGGCGGGCCGGCCCAGGAGAACCACTCTGAGTCTTGGCCCCCCGGGGAGCGCTCGGCCCTACTGGTCAGAGCTGGGACTTGGATTTATGACGAGGAAAGCACGGGCAGCTGGGGTGGGGTTTAACATTGAGCAAACTCGTTGGCACAAATTTTGGTGCACAAATCGAAAAAAATGTAGAGCGTTATTTTCCGGGTGCTGCAAAACACCACTGAGCCCTTTATCCTTTTATAACTCTACGGTCTGAGTGTCTGTCTGTGCCGCTGAGCATGCTGGGACGCGACTTAACCCATTCTGACCTGAGATCAGATTCATACGAGGTTTCCACTGGACACACACTGGTCTGATTAACCCATTCTGACCTGAGATCAGATTTAAAAAAATGTCAGTCGTTCTTTGATTTTTCAAAAATAGCAGACCTACAAGCTCGTAGCACGCCACTCGGTGGCGCGCTATGAGCTTGTAGATCTGCTATTTTTCAATAGCTAAAGCATAACATGATGCTAAACACCAAAATGGGTTCCCGTTCAGAATGGGTTAAAACTGGATCAGAGTGTACTGTAAATCTCAGGCCCTCTTCTATCTGATTCTCTCTCGTGCACACGCGCGCGTGCGCGTGCGTGCGTGCGTGTGTGTGTGTGTGTGTGTGTGCGTGTGTGTGTGTGTGTGTGCACAACAGATTTTGTATGTTCACAAAATGCAGCTGTTTTTACCTTTTGACTTCATTAACAAGCGTTTCAACACACAGGACCAGCTGTCCTGCGAGGAACGACGCCATCGGCTGCAAAACTATAGATCACTAAAATACTGTCGACTGTGACTCTGGAATGGCACAGTACGGCTCCACAGAGTAGACCGCTCCACGACCACAAGTACGTTTAGGGGTATTTTAATTTATTTACCTCTCCAAAAATGTAGGCCTATACAGTGCAAACCGGAAAAATAATACAAAAGTAGATCAGACAGGCCGAAAATAAAACTGTCACGGTGTGAATCAATAAGGTAGGACCCAAGTGCAGAACAGGGAGGCACAGAGGCAGAGAAGTCTAAATGCTTAGAGGGTTTATTCCAAAATCCAGGATACAAGCAAGGCCACATCACACTTAACATACAACAACGATCTGAGAAAAAACAGGGGAGAGAGACAGGTGAACTCAACAGATAATCAACACAATGATTGGCTACAAGACTAACAAGACAAGGTGGAAACACTACTGTGGTAATCAGGGTACTGGTGAGACAACACAGGTAACAAAAGGCAACAGAGGAAACCAAGGGACCAAAAATACTACAAAACAAAAGCACAACGGAAAACGTCACGTACCGTGACAGAAATAGGAAATATAAATTAACACTTGATGCTAAACTCAGGAAAAACAAACCAACCACGACTAAAGAAACTGAAACCCTTTCTAACCGAATGACCTTGGTCAGTTGTTCCCTGGCGTTGTCACCTGCAAGGCCCAAGGGACACTTCACTTCCCTCACCTGTATAGCCCGACCCAAGGAACACTTAACTTCCCTCACCTGTATAGCCCGACCCAAGGAACACTTAACTTCCCTCACCTGTATAGCCCGACCCAAGGGACCAGGTAGGGTCATTTTCGGGCCTGATGAGAACTCTAGTTGTCTCCGGCTGCCGGGCGTGGCTGCACTAATAACTTTGGGGCAGGCCCGTCTAGAGTTCAAATGGACAGGTAGGTATCAGTCAAAAGGGAGACATCAAAGAGGAAGGCTGGCTGGGGAAGGTTTCAACATATGGAATGTCAGAACAGGTCAGCTCCATATATGGAGATCTAAGGGTTTGTAGAGCTTTGAGGTCAGATGTAGAGTTGCTGGCCAATATTGATGACATCAGCGATCTCCATATATGGGCTTAATATTGAGGACATCAATGATGTCACGTGATGTTACGCACGCATGCACACGCACACACACAGTCACAGTCACTCACACACACACACACACACACACACACACACACACACACACACACACACACACACACACACACACACACACACAGTCACACACACACAGTCACACACACACACACACACACACACACACACACACACACACAGAGAGAGAGAAGGTGGCTTGATGTCTTGCCTATAATAGTTTCCCTGGGGCCTCTCCTGCCATTCTAACCATGTTTCTATACTCTCCTGGTCTCTCCTGCCATTCTAACCATGTTTCTATACTCTCCTGGTCTCCCCTGTCTGTTCTGCCGGGGTCCCTCCCCTGTCTGTCCTGCCGGGGTCCCACTGGTTACCGTCTCATATTGGTCTTCCTCGTCCCCCCTGTCTGTCCTGCCGGGGTCTGTTCTGTCTGTCCTGCCGGGGTCTGTTCTGTCTGTCCTGCCGGGGTCCCACTGGTTACTGTCTCATATTGGTCTTATCTGAGGCCTATCGACACAACAGCGTGACTGCAGCGTTTACCTAGCTGGTGCCCAGCAGCACACACAGAAACCTTGTATCTTCATCAAACACCAGCCAGCAGGGAGGGGAGGGGAGGGGGGAAAGCAGGGATTGAGGGACGGCTCTATGAATTATTAAGATTAAAATCTTCCTCAGATTACCTGTCCTTTCCTCCTCGCTGTTCCATTTTCTTCCATTTCTTTTCCCTTTTTGGGTTAAATTTTAAAACATTTATATCCCTCTGTTCCTGAGTAAACGAGCTTGGGGACAATTTCCCATTAAAAATAAAAGTTGAAGAGTGGAGGAGGAAGAATAAGTGCTATGGCAGGTTTTAGATTTTAGTCAGCCCTAATCAGCCCCAGTGTTTCTGCACTGGGGAGCTCAAAAAAAGAAAAAGTCGGATGAAACAACCACGTAATGATTTTTATCTTCTTCTTTTCTTTTTTTTACGTGGTAGTTAGCTTCAGTCTTGGATGTTGGAAACTTGGAATGGAATGGCCTTTCTTATACCTTATTTTTATTAACCTCTGTGAGCCTTTGCTCGCTGTGCCTTTGTTCAGTGGTCTGAGCAATTTCCCAACTTATTAAAAAGATGTTGCGTTATAACAATGTAAGTCTCCCTGATGATAGGTCAGGTGGTTTTAGAATGGTAGATTCATGCGCAACACTTTAATGGGTTCAAGATTAATAAAGCAAAAATATATAATAATAAAATAAAAATAAAAGCCTTTGTTATTTTATTTTGTTATTTTGTGATATATATATTTTGGTCAGTATATACAACATGAGAATAACGCGAGAATATTGATAATAATTGGGCCAATCCAATGAGTCGTGTCCTGTCATTGCTACATACGAGGACCTGGTAGTACAGTATACTGTTTCATAAGCAGAACAGAAGAGCACAGGTCAGGTGGCCCCATAGGAGCCATCTAGAACCAGGAGGAGACCCAAGCACACCGCTGAGGACCCTCAGCGGTGGCCCCTGGACCCCTACAAGCGCTGGGGGCCCCTGGACCCCTACAAGCGCTGGGGGAAGTTAGTAGTTGTAACACCTTTTCAAAAATGTTCAAAAACAGTGGATGCACAAAAGCTTGTTAATGCAGGCGGGCCTGGGTCTCCCATGCAGGCGGGCCTGGGTCGGAGCCAGGAGGAGGACCTGCTATTTATGACACAGATATGATTCACGGCGCTGACCCGGTGTGTTCATACATCCTGAGTGGATGTAGTGTGTTTAAAATGTGCTCTTAATAAAATATTTCTGGGGTGTGTGCTGAGTCGCGGTCCCTGCGCTCATTAGGGGTCTCTGACCAGCCCGATAAGTGCTGCTCTGCTCCGTAATGATTTATTAAGGCTGGGGGGATGGGGGGGGGGTATGAGGGGCCGAGGGGCCAAACGGCCTCAGGACACTCTCACCACAGAGACATTTAAGGGTAAAGGCTTGGAAAAAGAGGGAGGATCTGAACACATTTGCATCGTCTGCGGCCTCATTTAAAAATGAATTATGTAAGACAAAATGAAATACAGACGGGTTTTGCCGTGCCTTACTGTATATGTATATGCTTTTCTCTGCTTTCTTTTCCCCCCCCCTGCTCTTCACTTTGCACGCTCTTCGTTTGGATGCGGATCTGAGTATCTGCGTCGCCCTGAGCTAAATTCACTGCCATTTGCTAGAGCAGAGCATATTAGCAACGGGAGAGAGGCCAGAAAGGGTTAGTGTTTAAAAATGAATGGATGAGTGATGGGCGGATGTAAGCAAACAAACAGGGCTGACTAATTCATTGGTTTGGCTGACAGTGAGGCTGAAATCTGTTTGGTTTGTGGTGGAGTTGACTATAGGCCAACAGCCAGTGTATATATATATATATATTTTTTTTTATCTGTGGACAGTAAAACAAAGTACATTTAGTTGAGTGTTTTCTGATTATATGAACTTTATATTTATATTTTTGGATACTTTCACTGCGCTACATACGAAAGGGAAATATTGTACTTTTGACTCAACAAAATATTTAGATCTATAAATAAGTTGCGACAAGTTGTGAACTTTGCACAATTATTGACATTATGAGAAAATGTTTGGAAAATCTTAGAATTGTTTTAATAAAATGTGTGCAGCAATGCATTCATATTAAAAAATGTAATTTGCACATATTTTTGTATCTATATACTGGGATGGAGTACTTGCCAGCAGCCCTTATATTAGGTAGCATAGACTGGACGAGGCTATAGACCCTGGCAGCTAAATCAGGTTTAGCTGAGCTAGACAACAGACAAGTGGCTGGAGATGAGATGTGGTCAGCAACTCCATCCAACTGTTGTTCATCCGCAGTGGGAGAGGAGAGGACCGCTGCAGGCTATAGTGTGGGACAGAGCTGACCCTGCCAGTTTGCAGATCATGACAAGCAAATGGATTTGAATGCACTGCTGTTATAAAATACATGTTGTAAATGTGCAAATGTTATAGTGTTGCCAATTGAAGGGTATTTTATCTGTGTGTCAATAGCAATATTCATTGACTAGTCCTCCTCGTGACGATTATTATTTTTTATAGTTGTGTTATATTTACAGACATTTATGGAGGTAGTAAAAGCTATAGAAGTGCATGTCAATCAGTATTCCTGTAGTTTGTTTGTTATACAAACATAGCTTGATTTTTCTTAAAGATGGAGTGCCACAATTTTTGTATTTTTCCAGTTTTTCATGTGTCTATGAGGTGACTGTACTTCATTAGACACCCTGGAGTCGTTTTTATGTGCAATGGTGTACTGACTTTGTATTTAGGGTTTCTTCCTGGAGGCTGAACCCTTGACAGTCAAACGGGCCAATGAAATAAACAGTAATATAGTGACACCACACTATCAGCCCCTCCCCTAACCCCTCCCCCTTTATCATACAACTACAGCTGTGGGTTTCAGTTCAGGTGGATCACCACCCCCCCCCCCCCCCCCCACCAGGCAAACCAGGCATACTTAATGAACTGGTGGGCGTGTCCACATAAAAGCATGATTTTAACAAATACATGTACACTTTTTGGAAAAAGTTCTTCCCTTATATTGTAATAATACCTGATGATCATGTTTTAGGGTGGAAAAAAATGGTGGCACTCCATCTTTAAAATGTGATAACAACAGCAATAAGAGAAATTTGAGAATTCCAAACCCAATTGTCTGGACCTCATGTCCATCAAATCAACCTCTAGCAGACTATACATTCATCCCATCTCACAGTATTGCATGTTATTATGACATTTGTTTATTTATTCCCTGATTTCATATTTGGAATATAAGAAACACATTATGGTCAAGACCTTTAAGTGCAGCTAGTTATATTGTAAGTGTAAGGTATATATTTTAAACAGCCTTGTCGAGGTGTAACATCTATCCAGCCTGTCACGCCATTAAATTCATTGTGTGCTCCTGCATGAGAAATGAATGAATGATCTGCTCAGTAGTTCTATGTAAAGGTGCTTGATGGTGGTCAGCAGGAGACAAAACATGCAATGGTCACCAACCCTCCATGGAGGAAACAGGCTTAGCGGTCGGAGGAGGATAGGTCTTTTTTTTTTTTGCCACAGTTAATTTTCAAATCTCCAACATCCTATGGCTGTCTGTTTTTCCTTCTTCTTTTCTGCCTCCCCCCCCCCCCTTTCATTCTTTTCTTTTAAAACGAAACGGGAGCTGCATGGGGCCGTGATAGTGATAGATGGCTCAGCGCTCTAACACTTTATCCAATCCGGCGCAGATTTCATCCAATAAAGAATCACTTGTGCACTCTCAAACTAAATGGAAGTCAGGCAGCGGAGAGAGGAAAGGGGGGCTGGCTGCCGTGTGTTTCTGAGCTGCGAAAATCAAATTTTCTTAAAGCTGCCGCGGCAGAGAGGCTGGCGGAGGAGAGGAGGGGAGGAGGAGGCAGCGAAACAGCCATGACTGGCCAGGGCCACAGCCGTCTGCAGCACACAATTTAATCCATCACAGAGCGCCTGACACCATATCAATCAACCTTTCATCAGCATGCCTACCACCAAAAAAAAAACAATATTTCCATTCAATCGCCTCTGACTGGACCGGGCCTTCAAACCGCTGACCAGTGGGCGGGACCAGCAGTCACAACTCCTGCTGGGTCAGAACGAAGAAGCCAGCCCTTTTTTTTTCTCCCCACGTGAACATGAGCACCAACAAGCACGCCCACACACATGTATGCATACTTCATGGAAGAGAGAGGGGAGGGAGGGGGGCATGTTTTTGAATCTGAGCTCTCCCTCTCCTGTAATGATGTAGTATTCACAGAAAAGCACAGTATAGGGAAACCCTGGCTCACCTGGTACAGTAAGAACACATTACACATATACGGTACTACATAAACATACTTTTATGTCCTTCCAGCAGCTGGCCACTGTTTGAATCAAACCACTCTGAACACACACACACACACACACACACACACACACACACACCTTTGACTAACTAGAGCAAGTTGTCATGGAAAACATCACAATTTAAATAGTGATGAATAATAATAATAATAATAATAACCCTAACAGTAATTAAATCACCTCAAGTACTGTATATGATACACATGGAAAATACACTGCAAAGTCCGGGGCGTTCATTCATTTGACTCTGAGAGTGGAGCGACAGGTCATATCAGGATTAATCAGTGTAGTAATTTAAGTATAGTGGGACCACTAGTGGGATTTGTAGCTTGGAAGTTAAACACAACACGTATAGAGCGTCGCAGTCCCGCCCCCTCGAGAGACCCGGAAAATAAATCGCCGTTCATTTTCCCTCATAGACTTTTCAGAAAGTATTTATTTATAAGACGTTTACGCCGCGGACAAAGCCAACTCTTGTCGTGACCAATCATGACAATAAACACAATGTTTTGGGCCAAACAAATAATTAGAAAGTAGAAAAATAACGGCAGGTTACAACACTTTTTTTTGTTGTTTTTCTTCTTATAAATTATTTGATCGGCCCAAAACATTGTGTTCATTTTCATGATTTGTCACGATCCGAGTTGGCTTTGTCCGCGGCGTAACCGTCTTTAAATAAATACTCAAAATTAAAAAAGAAATCGTCTAAATCCTCCAGTTTTCTGAAATAAATATTTTCACGATAAAAAAAAAAAAATAGCAGACCTACAAACTTGTAGATCTGCTATTTTTCAATAGCTAAATTATAGCACAATGTTTAAAACACCAAAAGGGGTTCCCGCCCCAAAATGGGCTAAACGATGTTAAACGACATTATTTACTTTGCCATTCTCTTTATGCATTCCCATACCCTCTACATACGTTTGTCCTGTGCCAAAAAATAGCTGATCTACAAGCTCACAACGCATTGACCCGTTGTGAACGTGTATATAGATCAGCTATATATTTCCGGGGCGTGGTGACAGCATGACAGGACATATGAATCAGCCATAAAAGAGAGAGTCTGCTCGTGTTGTTACTAGACAACACAATGAGTCAATGACATACCATCCCATCCTGTATGATGCCCCCCCCCATTCACCTGACCCCCCCCCCCAATCGCTGTCCTTTGTTCCGGGAATACGGCCCCTCTTTTACCCGCTCCGTATCCCACAGGCTGTGGCTCCAGTGGCCTATGATTTATAATTCATAGGGGCCGCTTTTATGCGGGACCTTAGACTACCTGATACCCTGCCCTGGGACAGTGGGAGGGGGGGCCGGCCTGGCACCGGAGCACTAACATGACACCCACCTCTTTGAAGCCCCTCTTTTGTGCAATAGGACTGTATGTAAATTGGCCTTAATGATTTATGTTTCCCAGTTCCCAAAGTCACTGAATCGTCTTCCTTGAAATTGAAGCTGTTGGGTTTTTTTTTTCCTTCTGATTCTCATCATGTCCTCCCTCCTCGTTCATTCCATCTTTTGCTCTCATCTGCTCTATACTTTACCGATGGAGACACAAGACACACATCACTGTTAACCCATTCTGACCTGAGATCAGATTCATACGAGGTTTCCACTGGACACACACTGGTCTGATTAACCCATTCTGACCTGAGATCAGATTCTAAAAATGTCAGTCGTTCTTCAATTTTTCAAAAATAGCAGACCTACAAGCTCATAGCGCGCCACTCGGTGGCGCGCTATGAGCTTGTAGATCTGCTATTTTTAAATAGCTAAAGCATAACATGACGCCAACACCAAAACGGGTTCCCGTACAGAATGGGTTAAAACTACCCCCCTCCTGTGGTATAAATGAAAGTTTTCATTTCTTCAGTTTTCTTTCTTTCTTTCTTTGCTATTTCTTTGACTACCACGGACGGAGGAGAGAAGAGGTATATTCACACTCGCTCGCTCTTCCTCCTCCAGGATGTATGTGTGAGCAGCATGCAGGAAGGGGGGGGGGGGGGGTCTCGGGGTATACACATTACTTCCTCTCCGGTGCGCTCCCTGCTCCCGACCTCCCCCTAGCATAGCGGCGAGGTCTCCAACCCGGAGCTATAGAGCTCCGTGTTCCAGCAGCTCTTGGCCTTGGGCTCTCCGTGGCCTCCATGCTCCACTGGCTGCTCTGAACCCTGGCGAGCCTCCAAAAGGCCAAACACTGTACTTGTTGTGGATGCCCCCCCCACCCCCCACCCACCAGTGTCTCTGGTGCAGTGGGGGGGGGGTTCTTGTCGGGTTGCCAGCAGCAGGTTAAACGACAAAGAGAGGGGCAGCTCAGCTCAGCGTGGATCAGAGGCATGTGTTATTGTTGTTGTTGCTAAGTGCGCCGCCGCGCTAATTATTCCTCCCTCATTTGCAAAATGGTTGCTGCCGCCGCCGCTGCTCATTTGCATATCAATGGCGGGCGAACGGAGGCTATGCGATGTCAAGGAGACGGGGTTAAGCGTGTGGCTGTAAGCCTGCAGAACCAGAACCCCCCCCCCCCCCCCCCCGGCCTGGCCCTAATGCAGCCATTACCAACCTGTATAGGCCAGGGCCCACTGGTGGCCAGGCAGGTTATTGCACTAAAACACTAAGATCTTTATGATAATATAACATTCATAATGTAAAACATGTGTGTAACATTTATATGGTATTTTCTATTGTGATAGGGATCAATAGGGAACCATGTTAGTTCCAATTGATGGAAGCCGGAACACAATCAATGTATTGATCATTAAAATGAACATGCTGTGAAACATGCCCGGGGTGGGTCCACCGACCAGACGCAGTTGACCACTGCGTTAAGGTGGTCAGATGGTACTGGGCCATGGACAAGTGGGCCCTGCCTGACCCGGCCCAGAAAACATTGAGAACCACTGCCCTATAACTGCGTCAGGCTGATTACCAGAGCAAACAGAGTGGAAGACAGGGTGCTGTGTGTTGGTGGTGGTGGTGTTGGGTGCAGAGTACAGGGTGCTGTGTGTTGGTGGTGGTGTTGGGTGCAGAGTACAGGGTGCTGTGTGTTGGTGGTGTGTGGTGTTGGGTGCAGAGCGGTGTTGGGTGCAGAGTACAGGGTGCTGTGTGTTTGTGGTGGTGGTGTTGGGTGCAGAGTGCTGTGTATTTGTGGTGTTGGGTGCAGAGTGCTGTGTATTTGTGGTGTTGGGTGCAGAGTGCTGTGTATTTGTGGTGTTGGGTGCAGAGCGGAGTGGAGAGAAGAAAGGGTGCTGTGTATTTGTGGTGGTGTTGGTGTGTGGTGTTGGGTGCAGAGTACAGGGTGCTGTGTGTTGGTGGTGGTGGTGGTGTGTGGTGTTGGGTGCAGACAGGGTGCTGTGTGTTTGTGGTGGTGGTGCATGGTGTTGGGTGCAGACAGGGTGCTGTGTGTCTGTGGTGGTGTTGGTGTGTGGTGTTGGGTGCAGAGCGGAGCGGAGAGAAGAAAGGGTGCTGTGTGTTTGTGGTGGTGTTGGTGTGTGGTGTTGGGTGCAGAGCGGAGCGGAGAGAAGAAAGGGTGCTGTGTGTTTGTGGTGGTGTTGGTGTGTGGTGTTGGGTGCAGAGCGGAGCGGAGAGAAGAAAGGGTGCTGTGTGTTTGTGGTGGTGTTGGTGTGTGGTGTTGGGTGCAGAGCGGAGCGGAGAGAAGAAAGGGTGCTGTGTGTTTGTGGTGGTGTTGGTGTGTGGTGTTGGGTGCAGAGCGGAGCGGAGAGAAGAAAGGGTGCTGTGTGTTTGTGGTGGTGTTGGTGTGTGGTGTTGGGTGCAGACAGGGTGCTGTGTGTTTGTGGTGGTGGTGGTGTGTGGTGTTGGGTGCAGAGCGGAGCGGAGAGGCAGATGGAGAAAAGCCTCCCCGTCAGAAATCAGCACGCTGCCCCTGGATTAGTACAGTTGTAGCACAACTCCTCGCCTCCGTGGAGATCATTTAGGCAATTACCAAGAACAAAGTCCTGCTACAGTATAGTGAACAGCTCACTTCAAAGGCCTGCAACCAGACCAACAGTTACAGCATACTGGTCCATTTCCATACAAGCATGCCCACCAGGCAGCCCCCCACACATCCTCCCCCACACCCCTCAGCCACCCCACCCTCTCCTCCTCTCATACACTATGCCTCCAGGCATTTGGACTGTGCTAATGAACATAACAACCCCTCTGCACCCACAACTCACACCCCCAGCTATGAGGAGAAGTTCCCCTCTCTCTCTCTCTGAAACACAAAGATCAGTAGTAGTACTAAGACACAATGAAGGACAACAACAATGACTGTCAGATACTAGCCTTATTTTATCTGCTTCCATGCTTCCAAGTCAGGCAACGTTAACGACTTCAACCTTAATATAGTGTCCTTCATCGTATAATGCAACAAAAAGCAAACACAGCCAATGACTGAATGTTTGAATTTGCACCCAGATAAAGATGCCAGGGATAATATGGTTAAAAAGCCATTAACCCATTCTGAACGGGAATCCATTTTGGTGTTAGCATCATGTTGTGCTTTAGCTATTGAAAAATAACAGATCTACAAGCTCTACGAGCTTGTAGGTCTGCTATTTTAAAAAAAATCGAAGAACGACTGACATTTTTAGAATCTGATCTCAGGTCAGAATGAGTTAATCAGACCAGTGTGTGTCCAGTGGAAACCTCGTATGAATCTGATCTCAGGTCAGCGTCACGTCGTCCGTTTATCCATGTGCTCAAGAACGTGTCAAGAAATTGAACACCACCAACAACAACAACGTTCATGGAACCAACATAGCTCTAAAGTTATTTGGAAGTTATTGTCTCCAATAACTATACAATATATATATATACTGTAACATGGTCAAATCTCACAACACGAGGCCATGACGTGTCATACATTACAGTATCTGATATATGGTGCAATGGAGTGGTAAAAGGTGAAAGGTCAAGGTCAGCAATGAGCCACGTGTCAGCTACAGTATTCTCACCTATAGGTTGACCGTGTACAATGACAGTAATGTTAATTGGTGTTCGTGTGTGTGTGTGTGTGTGTGTGTGTGTGTGTGTGTGTGTGTGTGTGTGTGTGTGTGTGTGTGTGGGCTACATGCGTGCATGTTAGTTAGTTTAATTTATTGTCCACGTGTGTCCTTTGTCTCAACAAAAGTAAAAAACAGCAACAGCAACATCACAATTATTTTCTCATGGCAAAAAGGTGCATGACAACAGTGGCAAATAGGTTGGAAAAACAACAAGTCTAGCGAGACATGGTATCATTTAGTGCCTTAATGGCATTTGGGATGAAGGAATGAATGAAAAGATTCACATGTGAGAGTGTTAGACATGCCAAGGGAAGTTCCACTGAGGATACCTCTACTCTCCTTATACACTGCAAAACCCTGAATCACTGCATCACACACACACACACACACACACACACACACACACACACAGAGAGCAGGCCTACCGGGCCGTCTAATCAGACTGGGTCATGTTTTATTGTAAAGATCCAAGACAAACATACAAGCAACCAGATCCTCCACTCCAGGATTGAGTTTCTAATCATGCACTATAAATTATTCAACCCCAGAAAAATCTGCCCTAACCCAAAAATGTTTATCGACGCGGGACGGCCCGTGTCAGCCCGGTGACATGGATACGATATGGATGCTGCCATAGAAGAGTTGGGAAGGAGACGACAGGGTTGGCCCAGGTCAGAGAGCCAAGGATAGAAGAACCTCAGCCTCTGGTGGACCAGATCGATTGACTTTGAGGATCCAGAGGAGGAGGAGAGAGAAAGAGGCAAAGGAGCCACGGAAGAGACCAGACACAGGAATTAAAGTAAGTAAACTGAAGAAGGTAAAACAATGGCATTAGAAATCGACATTTGTTGACGTACGTGTGTGTGTGTGGTGGGTGTGTGTGTGTGTGTGGTGGGTGTGTGTGTGTGTGTGTGTGTGTGGTGGGTGTGTGTGTGTGTGTGTGTGTGTGTTATTAATTATATTAATATGAGACTGGACATACAGTACATAATGCATGTAGATTCTATAGAACAAATATATAACTGAATATATTTGTAAATATGTGTGTGTGTGTGTGTGTGTGTGTGTAACGTATATTGCTAACACATTATCTTTATTATGAATACTAATAAGGACAGATCATGTCATGAGAAATGACGCTTCGGTGCATAGCAGTCATAATGGTAATGATAGGGGATTTTATGATCTATTCACATCCCGTCTTTGATGTGACAACACTCATATCCACCTTAATGTAGCACACCCCCCCCCCCCCCCCCTTAGCTCTGATAATATAAAATAATGCATTCTCTAAATGCATTACATTCACATGTGGAAATATAATATACCATACACATCTTGATCGCCCCCTCCCCTCTCTTTCTCATTCTCTCTCACTTTGTTCTCTCTTTTCTCTCCGTATATCTCCACTATTAGATCAGAGTGAGTGTCACAGAAATTGGCCAATATGTATTTGTTGGAGACGCAAAACTGTTTAAATCTTTAATAAAACAACAAGGATGAAATATCAGACATCAGCCGCTAGCTAGGCATGAAGGACGGCACGTTTATATCGTGTCGTTTTAAAGGCGTGTGGATTTTGTGTCCGCACGCACACGCGGTGGCACACGCGGTGGCACACGCGGTGGCACACGCGCGTGCTTTGTGTGTTGTTCAAGCACACTTGCCCTTTAAGTTTGCAAATTGATACATTATGTGTGAGTTATTTGGCTCCTCTTGAGGAGTCTCCAGCAGTGGTACCAGCTAGGGCCACACTTAATTCACTCCTGGCAGCAATTCCTCAAACGTTTTACAAATGATCTTAACGGGTTATTGGCTCCATATTACCTAAATGATGCTGTGTTTTGAAGGGAGCTGTTGTTACACAATGGAATATCACATAGCAGGGGGGCACGCGGACAGCCCAGTTCACCAATGAGATATAAGTTATTATATGCGAGTATCATCACTATCTATAGTGAACCTTTAATAATATGGAGATTCTCCTCCCTCAGGAGAGACTACTAGAAGAGCTCAGAGACAAATAATTGGAGGCATTTTGTCTACATTTCATGACAGCTTGTGATGGTAGGTCTTTGTTATGTGTACAATCATGTGCCACGCATCTAAAGGTAAACATGCACTGCCTAGAAGGTACATATAGGGAAGATGAGTAAAGCTTTGGTAAGGCACAAAGGCCTTTACATACTGGGAGGCGTTACGAATAAACCATATGAAAATAGTTTCTTTTGTATACAAACTAATAATGAATTGCATTTTTATAGCCAAGTGCTCAAAGCGCTTTACAAATGGTTCATTCATTCATTCATACATTGGGAGGTGAAGCGGCGAACAGTCGACGCCAGCGTCCTCACTTCCCACATTCACACACCGACGGTGGCTGCGAGCTCACACCGACCGACTCACTGGAGGCAGGGTGGGGTTCAGTGTCTTGCCCAAGGACACTTCGACATGTGGACAGGAGGAGGAGCCGGGATTCGAACCGCCGACCCAGAGATCATTGGACGACCTGCTCTACCTCCTGAGCCACAGCCGCCCAAAACTAGTCATTCATTCTGTTCATTCAAAATTCAGGTCTTTTATTAATATTTCCTTCACCTCCGAATGTGTTTTGCAGATTAATCTGATTTCTTTCTTTCTGCAACCATACCTGTACATTCATGAATAATTTTGAAACTAGCCATTGCTATTGTAGGCAATTTTTGTTTCTTTAAACAAAAATAAAAAACATAAATAAGCAGATCTATGTACAAACCGATCACAACAACAATCACATTGCAATGTGTTGAAAGCTTGTCAATTGGAATTCTTTGCATTCTTTTAAATTAGGCTTAAGTTGTCACCTTTTTGTCACCCTGTATACTAGCCTGTAGTTCTTTTATTTATTTTTATTTGCGTGCGTTTTTCTGGGGCAGAGGCATTGAAGTAGTAATCCAAGGACACCAGAGTATATACCGTAGGATGGCCGGTGTGCCTGAAGCTGGATTGAGGTTGGTTTGGTTCTGCATGTGATCCAAAGCAACAGAGTATCCAAAGCAACACAACACACCACCCACCTGATAACCACCCTGAACGCTGACTAATGGCAGAGAGAGAACTACAGAACAGAACAGCGCTCACTGGGTCATTTGGATCATGTTTGTAGACGCTTTGCTTGACCACAAATAGCATGTCGTTATAGGGCATGAGGTTTCACCTGGTATCCTAGTTAAAATGTTTTTTCTTTGCACTCTTGTTTACATGGCCGTTTACCCTGCCATTTGTCGACTAAAGTCCGTGACATTTACTCTGATCTTGCACTTGTCGGAAAAGAGGTATTAGGGCCGCATATGAAGAAGGAAAAAAAGCACGCCAGGGAGAAAGTGATTTTAAGATCAAAGAATCTTGTGTGTGCGAAAAACAAAAAGAGCCGTCGAGCAAAACTCAGGGCTATGGCTTTATTTGACTCTTACCTCTGTGTGTGTGTGTGTGTGTGTGTGTGTGTGTGTGTGTGTGTGTGTGTGCGCGCGTGCGTGCGACTGCGTGCGTGCGTGCATGTGACCATACGTTTCAATCATTGTAATGTTCTTCCTTCTATCCTCTGTGTGGTTAGAGAGTATACACACCGGGATGATGATATCACCTTCACACTATGGTCTGGTCGTTGCCTCCATGCATAGCAATAATAATCACCATTACAGAATGCCAGTCTGTCTGTCTGTCTGTCTGTCTATCACCACACACACGTATAGAAATGTACCCTTTAATTCATAACATCAAAATGGTACCATAGTTGTTATAGTGTTGTGTATATGCAGTTATATATGGTACATATACTGTGTGTGTGTGTGTGTGTGTGTGTGTGTGTGTGGTTGTGTGTGTGGTATCTAAATGTTGGTCTTCTTATCCTCCCCTCTCTCTCTCTCTGATATTTGATTAGCAGAAATGCTGCGCTAAAACCGTACATAACCCGACAAGACACGCGCCGCTTATCTCCCTCCGGCCGGCGGCGTATCTTTTTTGCACGCGGCATTACGAGCAAAATGCATAACGTGATGTCAATAACTAAATCACCCCCTCCTCCGATGCCTATCTCCAGCATAACTAACGGTATATCCGTCATTTAACTTCTAAAGTCTAATATGCAAAGGCCCTCGCCGCCGTTATACCGCTGTATCAGTCACAGCTGCTGTGACACGGCGGCACGGGAAGGGTTAACCCATTCTGAACGGGAACCCCTTTTGGTGTTAGCATCATGTTATGCTTTAGCTATTGAAAAATAGCAGACCTACAAGCTCGTAGCGCGCCACCGAGTGGCGCGCTACGAGCTTGTAGGTCTGCTATTTTTTGAAAAATCGAAGAACGACTTGACATTTTTAGAATCTGATCTCAGGTCAGAATGGGTTAATCAGACCAGTGTGTGTCCAGTGGAAACCTGGTATGAATCTGATCTCAGGTCAGAATGGGTTAAAGCCGCCCTGTGCCTCGCTGCGTGTTGACAGTGGGGGAAACTTTACTTCAGTATTTCCAATACTCCAGTACTTCTACTCCACTACATCTCAGATCCAAATATTGTACTTTTACTCCTTGCTACATTTACGTACTTGCTACTTATTTATTTGACAGATTTAGTTACTGTACTTTCTAGATTTGGATTGTTATTACAAAACGTACATGAACCACTTCAGCCTATATATATATATATATATATATATATATACATTTGAAATGAGCCAATCTACAAGCTCACAATGCCTCACGACGCGACGCATTGTGAGCTTGTAGATCGGCTATTTTTAAAAGAAACATTTGAAAACTTGAAATGAGACATTCTGCACAATGAGTACTTTAAGTACATTCTGTTGCCAGTACTTTTGTACTTTTACTTGTACATTTGGAAATTCAAACTTTTACTTAATTGTAACAAGACTATTTCTACAATGCAGTATTGCTTACTAAGTAAAGAAATGTGAGTACTTTTTCCACCTCTGGTTAAAAGCGCCCTGTGGCTCGCCGTGCGTGTTGACAGTGGACCAGGCGCGGGGACCAATCAGACACGTCTCTCTCCCCGCGGACCAGGCGCGGGGACCAATCAGGCACGTCTCTCTCCCCGCGGACCAGGCACGGGGGCCAATCAGACACGTCTCTCTCCCCGCGGACCAATCGCGGGGGCCAATCAGACGCGTCTCTCTCCCCGCGGACCAGGCACAGGGGCCAATCAGACAGCCATGGCTCCATCCTCACAGGAGCACTTTGACCCCCTCATCTAAATATTAGATGAATAACATGTTCAGGGGTTTCCATGTACGGAGTTAACCACCGATATTAAAGACATGTTCCTCCCTCTGCGTTGGGACCGGATATATTTAGCATGTGTCCTGAGTCAATGACACTGACGTGCTCCAGTCGATACGCCGGGAGCTGCTACCATATTGTGCTTCATTTAGACTTGCTCGCACAAAGGTGTCACTTGTCGACACCTGTGCACAGTGTGTACATGATAGTACGGTTGCTGTGGGAACCATAATAAGCAGCACAGGAAGCTTAACCCATTCTGACCTGAGATCAGATTCATACGAGGTTTCCACTGGACTACACACTGGTCTGACTAACCCATTCTGACCTGAGATCAGATTCTAAAAAATGTCAGTCGTTCTTCGATTTTTCAAAAAATAGCAGACCTACAAGCTCATAGCGCGCCACTCAGTGGCGCGCTATGAGCTTGTAGATCTGCTATTTTTCAATAGCTAAAGCATAACATGATGCTTAACACCAAAACGGGTTCCCGTTCAGAATGGGTTAATATGTGCATGAGATTCTAACATTATCATCACAGCACAAGCCCTGGCATCACCTCAACTACACACACCTCAATCACCTCGAGTAGTCAACCATACTTGTTTTTATACGTACTGTATATACAGTGCATGCCCACGTACAGTGGGATGTACAGTATAGCTTACTTACTATGGCAGTATATAGAAATGGCCATCTTTTGAACTGAAACATTGCAATTATAATTTACTGAGTAGAAAAGCACATACTTGGGTATATAATAGGACAGAAAATCCTTCTGAAAATCATCTTAATACAATGAAGTCAGCATCAGACTCGGCATTATTGTCACATCAAAGTATATAAGCTAAATATGTTTTTTTCCACCCCATAAATCACTCAAGTAATTAAGAAATTAATTTATTAGAATAAATTGCAGAATGAACCAAAACGTCAGACTCTGGTCTGTTTCCGAGACCAAGTGGACCCGGGATGTCCCAGAGTCTGTTCCGAGACCAAGTCAAGACCGGACCGAGATGAGACAGAGACCATCACAAAGTGAGACCAGTCTCGTATACAACCCTAATACATTACAGAGGCACTACACACAGTTCCCTGACAAACTATAGATTCCTTAACCCATTCTGACCTGAGATCAGATTCATACGAGGTTTTCCACTGTGGACACACACTGGTCTGATTAACCCATTCTGACCTGAGATCAGAGTCTAGAAATGTCAGTCGTTCTTCGATTTTTCACAAATAGCAGACCTACAAGCTCGTAGCGCGCGATATGAGCTTGTAGATCTGCTATTTTTCAATAGCTAAAGCATAACATGATGCTGACACCAAAATGGGTTCCCGTTCAGAATGGGTTAAGATGGGAAAGCGTTGGATTTTTTTCTCTCGTCTCCCTGGGAGAACATTAACTGTAATCCCTCTGATCTATATCAGTAATTGTGGTGCATTAGTGCTAATTATGGCAACAGCATTGATAATCCTGTTAATACCCATCAGATAGGCAGCGCTATCAGGGTCAGGCCTGGGAGTCAGGCAGAGGAGACTGCTGTATGGATCCACGTCCATTTAGAAATCACAGAAAGTCTGATCAGGGAAGGGAAGGGAACACACTGACAATCCTCGGTGTTCATTATGGGCCCATTTTGGTTGCATTTGCAAACTCTGTGAGTTAAAATAAAACTGCCGAGTTTGTATAGTATATATATATGCAAGGAGACGCACACTAAAATCTATAAACCTAATTTAACCCTGATATGTAAAAGACATGGAGGTGTTTTCAGAGCACGATAAACAGAGTGACAGTGTTTTCAAATCTATGACAATACGCAGCGCTCAGCTTTTTAATTACAGTGTTGTATACTGTATAGTGATGTGGTGTTGTGAATTTTTTTTAACTCTGTGTCAAATATTGTTTGACCTCTTCTGGCATACATACTGTACACATCGGTCCCACTAAAAAAAATATGTTAATTTTTTCTATCTAAAGTAATCGAACACGCTCACACACACACACACACACACACACACCTCACACACACACATGCGGGCCTGACTGCTTCCAATCCTACACTGCAACATCCAGAGTTAAAGGACATGCAGGATTTTGCAGTGTACTGCTCTTTGCTCACCTCCCCCCCCCCCCCCCCCCCCCCCACACCCCCCTCCATCTGACTAGAGGATGCTGGGAAACCTGATTACTTTAAACATGAGGCTAGACGGGATCTGATGGAGAACCGGAGATAAAAATAAAGAAATAAAAAAACCGGCCACAGAAGACAGAGAGAAAATGGATGAAAGGAGAAGGAGAAAACAGATGCAGATCAACGGCGAGTGGAGTGGAGGGCGAACCCCCCCCCGCCCCCCCCGTGTCCGTCTAAACTATAAGCCCACGGTAACACCCAACAAAATGGCCTCCCTCGTTCCGTTTACAATTCAAGCAGTGCTGCTGTCACACTGGATTTGATTAAGAAAATAAGGCAATCACCAGCATTATGTTAATATAGCTGCTCCTTGGTTAAACTTGTAAATAAATTATTTTGGACTATACGTCCTACTATCATGCAGCATTTAACCCATTCTGACCTGAGATCAGATTCATACGAGGTTTCCACTGGACACACACTGGTCTGATTAACCCCATTCTGACCTGAGATCAGATTCTAAAAAATGTCAGTCGTTCTTCGATTTTTCAAAAATAGCAGACCTACAAGCTCGTAGCGCGCCACTCGGTGGCGCGCTATGAGCTTGTAGATCTGCTATTTTTCAATAGCTAAAGCATAACATGATGCTAAACACCAAAATGGGTTCCCGGTCAGAATGGGTTAACCACTTCAACCACAGCGTCCCTATTCCAATGGGGAACATCGGCCAAGAATAGTCCATCTACAAGTTCACAACGAAGAGCGTATAGCTGCGACAATTCTTTGCCAAAGAGATTTGGTGTAGAGATGAAAAACAGCACAGTTGTATAACTCAGGTCCGTTTCACTGAATAGAAGCTTTATGTGGTCTAGCGTTGGACCGCAATAGGAGAGGCAGAGACTGAAGGAGCGGCATGCGGGAATTGACTGATGAAAAATAAAAGTTAACTTTCTCTTATTTTCCCTTGGTTTGCCCGAGGTAGGATGTTTAGTGGCAGAGAGAGGAAAGCTCGGGCGATGCTTGAGTTCCTTCATCCAGCTTATTACAGCCTCTCTGTCCTCAAGCCCTTTCCTGCGCCTCACTATTTTAACTACACCTGTCATTTGCGGTCCAGTCATTTTACCTCTCTGCTCCCCCTCCCTCCTTCCCCGCTTACAGGGACTGTTAACCGGGCCTGTCTGTCATGCAGGCTGTGGCTGGTTGCAGGGATGGGGGGATTGAGGGGGGGTAGATTGAGGCTGGGGTGAATGGTAAGAAGGGGGTGCAGGGGGTATAGAGGGAGTGATTTTGGGAGGAGGGGGCTGTAATGAGCTCGCGGCGATGCAGGGCGATTGGAACACTGTGAGGTTCTTCCCTCCACTGTGAGGCATCCATCTTAACAGACGCAGTGATGGAGGCAGGAGGAGGGAAGGGAAGGGAAGGTGAGAGGAAAGACACACTGAAACACATGGTGGACTTGATCTTTCTCTGCACCTCATGCAATATTTTTATTTATTTCATTTGCCTTTCTTTCTTTCTCTCTTTCTTCTACATTAGCAGCATTAGCAGAAGATATACTATCTAAGTTATCTGATGGGTGTGTGTGTGTGTGTGTGTGTGTGACGCTTGCTATAGTATTGAGTTATTTTATGCACATGCACTACAAAGTAATGTTCCTGAATGAAAACACAAATATCATCAAACCTGTTAACAGTTTGAAAGGTCTCGTCTCCATGGGTTTGAAGGCCAAGGCCGGGTCGAAGGGGGTGAACTCAAACCGACGGTATAGAGCAGTGAATGATAGAAGTACTTTGTACAATATGAAATGAAATATATTAAAAGAGGGTCGGAAAGGTCAACGAAACGAAATAGAATATTGAGTATGCATGGAATCATGTTCAATTGGAGCCGTTCGTTCTCAGTGTGAGTTTCATGCGCATTCTGTCGTGTTTACGTTTGAGATTCAGCTATACTTTGTGAACGTGGGTTTTTGAGTTATGCATTCTGGAGGTCCTTATGGATGGAATTTAACCCATTCTGACCTGAGATCAGATTCATACGAGGTTTCCACTGGACACACACTGGTCTGATTAACCCATTCTGACCAGAGATCAGATTCTAAAAAATGTCAGTCGCTCTTCCATTTTTCAAAAATAGCAGACCTACAAGCTCGTAGCGCGCCACTCGGTGGCGCGCTATGAGCTTGTAGATCTGCTATTTTTCAATAGCTAAAGCATAACGTGATGCTAACACCAAAACGGGTTCCCGCCCAGAATGGGTTAATTAGTATGCACAAGGACAAACATAACCATTAGCAAAATACATCCTCGAAATACAGAATAACAGAACCCTCAGAGTTTATATATATATATATATATATATATATATATATATATATATATATAGCCCTTCTGTAGAGTTAAGACTTCCTTGCTGCATTGCAACTTTTAAATTTCACAATACAACTCCTCAAACATACATTGCATCTTCCCACTGTACACATAACTGTCAAACTATAGTGCTACAGTACATCGCTGCTATTCCTTGTATAAAAACAGTCAATTTGAGCTGGAGCAAATATACCCACAATGCAAGGAAATAAAAACCCAGTATAAATAGCTGGACTAAACCATTAAAGGGCATTAAAGGTAATGAACACTTAACACTACGAGTATGTAGCCAACTAAAAGCACAATAATAGAATAAGATAGGTATAATATTGCAGGCCCAGGCAGTGCGGGAGAGACAGAGACAGACAGACAGATGACCAATACAGGCCAGGATGAGACGTCTCCCAACACAGAGCAGTGAATAAACAGACAGTGGCAGATAGCTCGCTGGGCTGCTGATGCTTTATTATTTCATTAAGTGTAAATCCTGTCGGTGATCTTCCACCCCCACTCCGGGCCCGGTCCTGGCGCTCCACACTGAGCAGGTTAAATTATAATTTAATTACCAGGCCTTAGCTGCATAAGCTGCTTTGGGAGCACTGGACCCCCGGAATAATTTGAAAAGATGGCCGTCTCTCTCACCCTCATCTGCCTGCCCCTGATCCACACGGACTGGGCCCCTGGAGGCCATCTTCTATAGCCGCCCGCACCTAATTATGTCCCCAAAATCAGACACCTATTAAAGAAAAATATCAGTAATTAAGTGGGAAGGGATTTTTTTTCCCTCTCTCCTATTTTAATTCTTCTTTTGAGTTTTTTTTTCTCTAAGTGTTAGCTGAGAGCGCTCTAGGACAGATGGGGTTATTACTTATTACCAACACAGAGGCACAGCTACCCAGTGAATTAACTCTGTGTAGAGTCACAGCTACCCAGTGAATTAACTCTGTGTAGAGTCACTTCCTGGTGAGAATGACTCTGCAATTAATGTAAACTATTTACTGGGGCCTTGAGAGAAACCGGTAAAATGTATTTTTTTTTAAAGCAAGAACAAATCTTTAATAAGCCAAATACACATTTGAGAGAATATACATTTAACTTGTCGAGTAATATCTGACTCAAGTACTTTGTCCACCATTGTTTGTGAGTGAGTGAGTGACAAATGAACTCCTCCTGTGGCTGTTTTGTGATTAGGATCTGATTAAATAAATAGCTGCTCATTAACCTGCTTCATGTGGTATCACAGTGTCTGTACGTAGTGTACATAATATACTGATACAGTTACAAACCCGAAAAGAGTACAGGCTGTGATCCTGCATTTTGTAAATCAGGTTTGACAGCCATTGAGAATTTGAGACTTTAGGGACGTTGCCAACTGTTTTATTGTATTGTAAACAAAAGAGGAATATCTTCTCGGATGAACTTCTTTGTCTGCATTTATTAGAATATAAATACACTACAGCTACGTAGTACTGTTTTATTATCCCTCGTCAGAAGATCCTTCGCCGGGAATTAATCATTTATGAAGGGATTTATTTTCAAAGGAAAATAAAATAAAATCATCAGGTTCCGATGGTAAGAACTATAAGCATGTAACTGTTCCCCGTGTCTGAGTAATGGTGCCAGTTTCTTTGTGCTTTCTTTGACACCACTAAATAGCTAATTTCATTATAATGCATTATACAGGGGTCATGTGGAAATGCATTTTGAAGAAATCCAGGATCTAATTCAGTGTATAAGACCATTGAAAAGTACTCATATTGCTTTCATAACAAAACTATAGCTTGGTTTAACTCAGTCGTATCAGAGCAGAGCTGTGTGGAACCTCTCTAAACTATAGCTTGGTTTAACTCAGTCGTATCAGAGCAGAGCTGTGTGGAACCTCTCTAAACTATAGCTTGGTTTAACTCAGTCGTATCAGAGCAGAGCTGTGTGGAACCTCTCTAAACTATAGCTTGGTTTAACTCAGTCGTATCAGAGCAGAGCTGTGTGGAACCTCTCTAAACTATAGCTTGGTTTAACTCAGTCGTATCAGAGCAGAGCTGTGTGGAACCTCTCTAAACTATAGCTTGGTTTAACTCAGTCGTATCAGAGCAGAGCTGTGTGGAACCTCTCTAAACTATAGCTTGGTTTAACTCAGTCACATCAGAGCAGAGCTGTGTGGAACCTCTCTAAACTATAGCTTGGTTTAACTCAGTCGTATCAGAGCAGAGCTGTGTGGAACCTCTCTCCAAATGAAAGCCTCTTTTGTATAACACTCCCATTTTTGTCTTCTCCCTTTTGAGACAAAGTTAAGTAAATACAGGACGAGATATAATGAAGAGAAAATGAGCATCACCGCTCTGTCTGCACAGTTCAATCTCGGGGACAATTGCAACATTTTGGTGTAAAATTGCTAGCAGCACCCACCCACCCACCACCCCCCCTCTAAACACCCTCCTCAATGCACGCACGCACGCACACACACACACTTACACACGCACCTCACCTCACCCCTCCTCCCATCCCATAATCCTCCAACAAGGAGACAGGGCCATCTCTGTCCATGCAGACCCCCTGCCCAGAGGGACCCTGCCAAGGCAAATTAGACCCAAAGAGGTGTGTGTGTGTGTGTGTGTGTGTGTGTGTGTGTGTGTGTGTGTGTGTGTGTGTGAGCACTTTGTTTCGCAGCACTCTGTGAGCAGAAAAATAAAAATCCAAAATTATGTCGAGTTGGAGCAATTTGACGTGCTGTGATAAGTGCACTGAAAGAAAATTCTTTGACAGCTTTGAAAAAATAACATTTTCCACCACACAAAAGCGGGGGCTGGCGGTTTAAAAAAACCCAAAACGTGCTACAAAAGACCGACAAACTCATTAAGTTGTTTAATTATGGCTCGTTTTCCTTTTCCTTTTCTATCTTTCATCTCTGTCAATACGGCACAGCGAAAAGACTCGATCAGCACCATTCAAAGTAGCTGGAACTCTCATTAGCACTTTCTAGGGCTTTTGTCGTTCAATGTGAGTCGCAGGCTTTAGTCTTCACAATGCTTTATCTCCTCGTAACTTTGTCCCTTCCCCTTTGTACTTTCTCTCTCTCTATCTCTCTCTCTCTCTCTCGTTGCTCACCAGTCCAATGAGTTTAGTTGTTGTCTGTGTTTTTGTCAGCCTGTTGTATGGACGGCCCAGTTGTGCTCTCAGGGAAGTGCTGTTCTTTGACCACAGTTCACTAGCTACCTTTTCCTGCTCCCAGACATTTTACTTTTGGAGGGAAAAGTCAGCCACTATTGGATGTACAATCACAGGGGCGAACAGAACATACACAATCAGATTCACTGACAGAAAGAAAATGTCCTGTTTATCTCTTAGAGAGGACCCGGCAGATGGAGAAATGCATTCTCTCTGCAAATAAGAAGTATATTGTGTGAGAATATGCCTGTGTGTGTGTGTGTGTGTGTGTGTGTGTGTGTCCGTGTGTGTCTGTCTGTGCGTGCGGGTGCAAGTGTACTTGCATTACTATACTTTTGAGGGGAAAATGTAGCCTGGAAACGAGACCAATCTGCCAGTGCAATCTTTTTTTTTAATAAATAGCCCTCGCAGTGATTTTAGTCTGGCCATGCCCGGTCAGAAGTACAGTAGAATTTGGAAAACTTGATAAATATATATCGTGAGGACAGTTTTCCATCACAAGAGAAATGGTTGTTTTATGTTTATACCGGTACATATTTTTAAGTATAGTTATACTCTTAGAATTAATTAGGAAAAGATTCGGGTTAGGGTTAGTATTAGACATTTAGAGGGTTGGAAGTTTAGGGGTTGGAATTATGCCTGATTTTCAATACCTGTTGTGCATGGCTGCATGCCGACATCGTATACTGAAAAAAGCAGAGCTACGCAGTGAAACACATATAGTGTAGTAATACAAATTCATAGGTCTGTGTGTGTGTGTGTGTGTGTGCGTGTGCGAGCATGAGAGAGTGTCTGCGCAGGTGTGTATGTGTGTGCATATGATTTCTTGCACATGTGTACAGCAGGGGTGATCTTGGGTTCTCTAAGGAAAAAACGCATAGCAATACATAAAATACTTTGCCATGTGACTCGGCCATTACCTCTGTGACATCCGGTGGAAACTCTTTACTACAAGTTCCCTGGCAGAGTTTCTAGATGTCAGCCCGCTCTCGGAGACCATGTACGGGGATGCAAACACAAACTATTTCTTCTGTAATAAAATATTATTTTCTCAATACACACATTTCTTTTTTTTTTGTCATTGTCTCGTCTCAGTTCATTCCCAGCGCAGGCTATTGGGCTGACATTTATTCTTTGTGTGTGCAGTGCACGCTTCTATGCCCCTATTTCATAAACCCTGCAGACCTCCTCTGTCTAAACTCTTTGCCTTTCATGAGGAGAGTTTTGCAGGTTAAAATGAATTCTGAACTCTTTGTCACACGCGGGAGGGTAGTAAATAGCACAATCTGCCTTAGTCCTGCAGATGTGACAACAACAAAGACCTGCTTGGCTTCAATATCTGCTCCCAGAATAAAGAAATAAAGAAATCAAGTCTAACATGTTCTCTACCTGCCATCTGTCAACAGCCTTAGCAGTTTTTTTATTATTATTTGTGTACAAAATAAACAAGATTGCAAGGAGGAAAAGTTTCAAGACAGATTTCAGGAACTGCTTTGGCCTGCTTCTTTTTTTTACGTCAATTATGTAGTTTTTATCGAGTAAGAACATGGTGTGACAGAGTTTAACTACATTAACCCTACTTTGGGAAAACTTTCCACATTCTTCTACATTTTACCAGAAATGCCATCTGGGACAAGGGATATACAGGGGATAGGAGATACAAGGGATAGGAGACACAGGCGATTGAAAGAAACGGATAGAATGGATTCTTATGGTGCCGGATTCTAAGATGGGCTCCGGACAAACAGATGCTAACGTAGCTAGCATTATGGCTTGATCGATCGAATGCACTATAAAAGCGCAATTGCCATTGCTAAATGGCAATGGCGTTAAGCGCAGTACAAAAGAATGGGCTTCAATTGACCTGCATCTACGGCAATGGTGCTGGTAGAATTAAAGGATGACGTCACGACCTTTCAACCCATCTTCATATAATTTGTCCTCAACTAATGTTCATGATAAAATACCACATTTCTCTTCCTACTCTACTAGTCCGTGTCTCATAGAAAACCCGTCTTCCAGTGACATCATCGGTGGGGAATCCAAGCTAATATAAACTGCAGGCTTTCTATTCCTGAAAAGTTGCAGTGTGATAATGAAAGCCATCATTCTTACGAAAATACAAATCTAAATATATATATTAAAAAAAAAAAAATCTTGTTTAAAAAAAAATCTGACTGGTTGCTTAACTGAGCACAGTAGGCCTGTCAAAAAAAATCGATTCGAATAAGAATCGCGATTCTAATGCCGTCCGATTCAGAATCTATTCTCATTTTCCAAAAATCTTTTTTTCTTGCACAAATGTACCTGTGCATGCAATGCATTATGGCCTGGGTTTCTGCATAGTGCATTTACTACCAGCTAATAAGCCTGCCAATTGTATTCATTGTATTGTTCTGGTATTGAGTGAGAAGAGATTTTGTAACTTTTGTACTGGTTCAAATTTGTGCAAGCTAAATAAATGAGACATGTTCTTACTCTTAGATTTAACCTTTGTGTGTTTAAATCATTCAGTTGATAAAACCTTTACAATTATACAAGCGTTTTACTAAATGTACTCTGCTTTCATGCCAGAAGACTGGAGTAGATCATGCTAAAATTCAATTTAATTGTTTTTAATAAAAATAAAAAAACTGCTTTAGAATCGGAAAAAAAAATCCTTTTTGAATCGAGAATCGGAAAAATCGAAAAGATCGTTTTTGAATCGAATCGTCACCCCAATAATCGGAATCGAATCGAATCGTCGAACACCTAAAGATTCGCAGCCCTAGCGCACAGCCCTCCTATGAGACACACAGCCCTCCTATGAGACGCACAGCCCTCCTATGAGACGCACAGCCCTCCTATGAGACACACAGCCCTCCTATGAGACACACAGCCCTCCTATGAGACGCACAGCCCTCCTATGAGACGCACAGCCCTCCTATGAGACACACAGCCCTCCTATGAGACACACAGCCCTCCTATGAGACGCACAGCCCTCCTATGAGACGCACAGCCCTCCTATGAGACACACAGCCCTCCTATGAGACACACAGCCCTCCTATGAGACACACAGCCCTCCTATGAGACACACAGCCCTCCTATGAGACACACAGCCCTTATGAGACACACAGCCCTCCTATGAGACACACAGCCCTCCTATGAGACACACAGCCCTCCTATGAGACACACAGCCCTTATGAGACACACAGCCCTCCTATGAGACACACAGCCCTCCTATGAGACACACAGCCCTCCTATGAGACACACAGCCCTCCTATGAGACACACAGCCCTTATGAGACACACAGCCCTCCTATGAGACACACAGCCCTCCTATGAGACACAGACAAAGTTGAAAAAAAATGTGCTATTTTATCACGAACATCAGTAAGGACCAATACCATGAAAACAGGTTGAAAAGTGGTCCTTTAACGTTATCATCACGGCCCAACAGGTTGGGAGAGGCTGATCTAGTGCTACTTTCAGTGGGCCTGCCGTCTCCCATGAAACCCTGTCTGTGACCCCGTCTCCCTGCTTCATTTAAACACAGCATCCGTCGGCATCTTGTCAGCACTTGTCAACAAGCAAACAGGAGATGTTACTCTTTTCTGGTTCCATTACCGTCTTTGACTGTTTTTCACAGTCAACTATGGGGGGTGCCGATTTAACTCTGGGAGTGTAGAAATGGACCCACTAGAGTTCAATTAGTGGTCTGGGCATGCAGAAAATTGCAGACAGTCTGTCACCTCTATACATGTCACTCAGCCATCAGACGCCAGCACACTGATTACACACTATATCAACACCTTGATGACAATAAATCCTCCGTTTCAAAGAAAGACCACAATCTAGACACATAGCCTATACTGTCAAAACATGAGTGTTAACCCATTTTGACCTGAGATCAGATTCAAAAAATGTCTTCTACACCCTGACAGTTTTCTGAAAAAGCTGGTTTTTACAAGCTTTTACAATATGACCATTTAAGGAATCTACTCTGTTCTCCTTTTACAATATGACCATTTAAGGATTCCACTCTGTTCTCCTTTTACAATATGACCATTTAAGGATTCTACTCTGTTCTCCTTTTACAATATGACCATTTAAGGATTCTACTCTGTTCTCCTTTTACAATATGACCATTTAAGGATTCTACTCTGTTCTCCTTTTACAATATGACCATTTAAGGATTCTACTCTGTTCTCCTTTTACAATATGACCATTTAAGGATTCTACTCTGTTCTCCTTTTACAATATGACCATTTAAGGATTCTACTCTGTTCTCCTTTTACAATATGACCATTTAAGGATTCTACTCTGTTCTCCTTTTACAATAATATGACCATTTAAGGATTCTACTCCGTTCTCCTTTTACAATATGACCATTTAAGGATTCTACTCTGTTTTCCTTTTACAATATGACCATTTAAGGATTCTACTCTGTTCTCCTTTTACAATATGACCATTTAAGGATTCTACTCTGTTCTCCTTTTACAATATGACCATTTAAGGATTCTACTCTGTTCTCCTTTTACAATATGACCATTTAAGGATTCTACTCTGTTCTCCTTTTACAATATGACCATTTAAGGATTCTACTCTGTTCTCCTTTTACAATATGACCATTTAAGGATTCTACTCTGTTCTCCTTTTACAATATGACCATTTAAGGATTCTACTCTGTTCTCCTTTTACAATATGACCATTTAAGGATTCTACTCTGTTCTCCTTTTACAATATGACCATTTAAGGATTCTACTCTGTTCTCCTTTTACAATATGACCATTTAAGGATTCTACTCTGTTCTCCTTTTACAATATGACCATTTAAGGATTCTACTCTGTTCTCCTTTTACAATAATATGACCATTTAAGGATTCTACTCCGTTCTCCTTTTACAATATGACCATTTAAGGATTCTACTCTGTTTTCCTTTTACAATATGACCATTTAAGGATTCTACTCTGTTCTCCTTTTACAATATGACCATTTAAGGATTCTACTCTGTTCTCCTTTTACAATATGACCATTTAAGGATTCTACTCTGTTCTCCTTTTACAATATGACCATTTAAGGATTCTACTCCGTTCTCCTTTTACAATATGACCATTTAAGGATTCTACTCTGTTTTCCTTTTACAATATGACCATTTAAGGATTCTACTCTGTTCTCCTTTTACAATATGACCATTTAAGGATTCTACTCTGTTCTCCTTTTACAATATGACCATTTAAGGATTCTACTCTGTTCTCCTTTTACAATGACCATTTAAGGATTCTACTCTGTTCTCCTTTTACAATGACCATTTAAGGATTCTACTCTGTTCTCCTTTTACAATGACCATTTAAGGATTCTACTCTGTTCTCCTTTTACAATATGACCATTTAAGGATTCTACTCTGTTCTCCTTTTACAATATGACCATTTAAGGATTCTACTCCGTTCTCCTTTTACAATATGACCATTTAAGGATTCTACTCTGTTTTCCTTTTACAATATGACCATTTAAGGATTCTACTCTGTTCTCCTTTTACAATATGACCATTTAAGGATTCTACTCTGTTCTCCTTTTACAATATGACCATTTAAGGATTCTACTCTGTTCTCCTTTTACAATGACCATTTAAGGATTCTACTCTGTTCTCCTTTTACAATGACCATTTAAGGATTCTACTCTGTTCTCCTTTTACAATATGACCATTTAAGGATTCTACTCTGTTCTCCTTTTACAATATGACCATTTAAGGATTCTACTCTGTTCTCCTTTTACAATATGACCATTTAAGGATTCTACTCTGTTCTCCTTTTACAATATGACCATTTAAGGATTCTACTCTGTTCTCCTTTTACAATATGACCATTTAAGGATTCTACTCTGTTCTCCTTTTACAATATGACCATTTAAGGATTCTACTCTGTTCTCCTTTTACAATATGACCATTTAAGGATTCTACTCTGTTCTCCTTTTACAATATGACCATTTAAGGATTCTACTCTGTTCTCCTTTTACAATAATATGACCATTTAAGGATTCTACTCCGTTCTCCTTTTACAATATGACCATTTAAGGATTCTACTCTGTTTTCCTTTTACAATATGACCATTTAAGGATTCTACTCTGTTCTCCTTTTACAATATGACCATTTAAGGATTCTACTCTGTTCTCCTTTTACAATATGACCATTTAAGGATTCTACTCTGTTCTCCTTTTACAATAATATGACCATTTAAGGATTCTACTCCGTTCTCCTTTTACAATATGACCATTTAAGGATTCTACTCTGTTTTCCTTTTACAATATGACCATTTAAGGATTCTACTCTGTTCTCCTTTTACAATATGACCATTTAAGGATTCTACTCTGTTCTCCTTTTACAATATGACCATTTAAGGATTCTACTCTGTTCTCCTTTTACAATATGACCATTTAAGGATTCTACTCTGTTCTCCTTTTACAATATGACCATTTAAGGATTCTACTCTGTTCTCCTTTTACAATGACCATTTAAGGATTCTACTCTGTTCTCCTTTTACAATGACCATTTAAGGATTCTACTCTGTCCTCCTTTTACAATATGACCATTTAAGGATTCTACTCTGTTTTCCTTTTACAATATGACCATTTAAGGATTCTACTCTGTTCTCCTTTTACAATATGACCATTTAAGGATTCTACTCTGTTCTCCTTTTACAATATGACCATTTAAGGATTCTACTCTGTTCTCCTTTTACAATATGACCATTTAAGGATTCTACTCTGTTCTCCTTTTACAATGACCATTTAAGGATTCTACTCCGTTCTCCTTTTACAATATGACCATTTAAGGATTCTACTCTGTCCTCCTTTTACAATATGACCATTTAAGGCATCATTTGCTTTGAAAACAAAAGGAAAAAAGACAACTTGTTTCCCAAATCAATTGGATCCACTCGATGACATGCCTCCCCGCCGCTTCCAAATCAATATATTTCACATTCTGCATCCCGTACTTGCCAATACCAATGACGGACTGGTATCAATAACGACAGCTGTATTTGTATGGGTATTGTTTCAGCGGAGGAATCTATCCCTCTCTCGCCCCACCATGCAGAGCTATACACACAGCTCATCACACGAAACCTCGTATCTCCATATGTGACTAAAATTGACTGAGGGACTGCCATAGGATTTTTTTTTGAATTTTCGTTTTTTTCATGTCATATGAAAGCAGGGAATCATAGCTTCAAATTGATTGTTCAGTTTGGCCCACCAGTTTTGGAGATATGGAGTATTAGTAATGTCTTGCAGAAAACAGTGAGTTGAGAAAACAGGCTTGAAAGGTTCACTTCTGTGGTCTCTAACATTACACCTAGCTACATGTTTAAGCATTTATTTCATATTTACATTTCAGCTCCGACACTTATTTCAGACATGCTCTAGTATGTGACGAGTCTGCCTGTGCTATTAACTCATTTAAATAAATAAATAAAAAAAAATGTTTTTCTCCTCTGGTAAAAAGCTGTAATTTGCGCGATTCTCAGTCAAATCTGGTCACATATTTCGAGGTAGTAGCAAACATAGTTGGTCTACAAGCTCGTAGTTGGCAATTTCTTTTAAATTCAGAATTGCATATATAACTGCATTGGATCCATAGGAACACATGGTTCCTTTTTCTATTTTCTGAAAAGTAACGTTTTTTTGCATATACGAGGTTTCCACCCCGACAGCAACGTCATGTTCACTGGGGCGTTCACACACAGCACAGGATATTAGCTTCTCTAGCAGCAAATTTGCTTTTCACATCTCCTTTCTTCTCCGAAAACCCCCGTTCTTGGATGGCTTGTTATTGAGCTTAGTGTCCACAAATGCCATTGATCCGAGCCGCGGCCTGGATCCATACTCGGCCACTTCAACACCCTCTCAGCGTGTTGGTAATACTAATCCTGCTCCTCCGGCGGACCCATTGATTTTATAGATTTCCCCCAAAGTTGTGATAATGATATATCATTGTTAAATTTGGTAGAACAAACTGCTTTGCCGATCTATCAATGCGTGTTCAGAGAGTGGCCCTGTGATGCCAGTGGTGGAAGAAGTGCACATGTTTTAGCCCATTTATAGGACTGAGGTCGATTAAAAAAAGGCTTCTAAATCCTAACGGTTTTCTGAAAAACCTCATGTTTCTATGTCAGTGGTGCTCAACCTTTTTCATGTCAAGGACCCCCAGAATTATCTGTATTTGGCCGCGGACCCCCATCTCAAAATATGTAGTTCCAGGGACCCCCGGAAACAAACATTTGAGTTAAAAACGCCTTGAAATAAGGTTTGTGTAGCGTAGCGGGCGCGAAATTCTAGTGATATACAAACAATTACTCAAATTAAACTAATTAACGCCAAAAAAGGCTGTGCAGTGTGCAAGACACATGGGTACAGTACAGTACAAGTGTGGTTGCACTGACGCGAGTCTCCAGGAATCCACTGGGAACCGAATTCCGTCTTATACCATTTATATTATATATTGTGATGTCATGTGAAGCATGACAACAGTGACAACAGTGTGTGAAGCATGACCAAAGGCTTCACTTTTCTGTTGTGCAAAAGTTAAGAAAAGGCATGGGTTCAACTTTGCTGGCAAAAAAGTCTCAGACCGAGTATAACAGTGTGTTGCCTAATGCCTACAGCAACCACAGTAAAAAGTAACTGATAAAACACAGCTCCCTCACGCATTAGGACCAAAGACGTGTGTTTTCAATGAATGAAATGAAGGGGACATGTCTGATAACATTAATATCATTAATATCTCAATACTGAATCAAGCAACTTGAAAACTGTCTGTCATGGTCGACTGGTTGGGTGCGCATAAAAGCTCGTTAAAGACGTTAAAATGACTTGCAGCACATAACCACTTCACCTGCACCATGAAGTCTTGAAGGCTCTGGATATCCCTGTCTGCTGCTCTACCTGACACCAACTTGCACGCACGCACACACACACACACACACGAGTGAAAAGTCATGCATCCAAAAAATACAATTACCGCACTCAAGTAAAGTTCAGCACACAACTGTAATAAACTCAGTCAACAGCTGGCTGAAGTCACTGTTCGGATAACCTCACTCCATTATCCAATAGATATATGACCCAGCATGGCCGGTCTGTCTGTGTGGATGGATGGCAGCTTATAGGTTGACAATGACTCCTCTAGGAAAAACTTCTGCATGTCCATATCGTTAGTCGTCCAGCCAGCCAAGCCTTGCTCACTGAGGTGTCACAACTGAATGAAACACTCCTCGGCATGCAGGGCCGGCAGCCGCTCGGGCTAGAGGGCCGGTGGCATATTGCTGTCTCTTACCGTTAGGAGTAGTACTGCTGCACAATGACACACAAGACGCCAGGCCAGTCAGAGAGACTGAGGGAAATGACAAAGTTGAAGATTTTTTTTAAAACCTAAGAGTTTCTAGGCTTTTGAGAAAACTTTCGGAGCTGCGGGCCCTAGAAGGCGAGCACACACACACACACACACACACACACACACACACACACACACACACACACACACACACACACACACACACACACACACACACACACACACACACACACACACACACACACACACACACCTCCCCTATACCACATGCTGCCGACATCAGTCTCAATCACAATTAAAGCGGCCTATAGTGCTGTGCCAATTAAGCTAGCTTAATTGCAAACGTCTGTCTGACACTGGTCACCTGCTTGCCTTCATACAATTGGAAATGCATGGTTGTGCATGTCATGTATGCCCTTAAAACAGGACAGAACATCGATGATGTCCAGTAAAACTGCTCTCTACAAAGTACTGAAGAATCCAGGCCACGTTATAGCCGGGTATATCACATCCTGCCTTTAGGGTTTAGAAAGGAAGGAATTGAAGGTGAATTAAAGCTAAATTACGTATCATAGCCATCATCCAACTGGCGTGCCTTTTTTTTTTCTTGACGAAATTGGGCTTGAGTTTTTTTTTCAGCTTTTCTTTTTGGATGAGTTTCCGTCTCCCTCTCATCTTTCATCTTGCGTGTGTGTAACTCTGTGTCCAGGAGGCATCGGCGCTCATTTCTTTTCTACCTTTCACATTGCACCTCATCATACACTCCCCCACCTCCAACAATGCCACAGAGAGCTAAATCGACCGTATTTCAGCGCTGACACTCCCCGCCCGCTCCCGAAAGCCTTCAGAGGGGGGAGGAGGCAGCCGCTGTACAGAAAGCCCTGGCAGTTTGTTGTTTTTATTTAATGCATTTCTACTTCCATGTCATATTTTCTTCCCTTTAATTGATGCCCGGGCCGGGTGCTGGTGCCCAGCGCACCATCGAGAGGATGCTTTCTCCAAACAGGCCCTTATCTTGCTCTAATAGGCCGGGGTCTCCTCTGAGGCCCTCAGCTGTGTCAGGCCACCGCTGCCTCAGTGCGCCTCCGGTTTCAACCCGTTTGCGTGTAGCCCATTAGTTCTCTCTCCAGGCCTCGCTATTCCCCGGCGTTCATCCCTCTGCCACCCCGCCCCCCGCCCCCAACTCCCCCACCCCCATCAGCCCCCCCTCCCCCCCCCCCCCCAAGCCTTCCCAGCCCTTTCCTTCACCTCTCCCCCACACTCTCCTCTGCTCTCCTCTCTTGCTCCCCAATGTTTCATCAGCTATAATATGAGCATGCTTTCACAGTAAACATTTTTCATCTCATTTTTCTGCAGCCGTACCCTCCGCAGGCCCAGGCCCTGTCTAAGTAATGTGTGTGTTTTTGGAGGTACTGTGGGCCCGCTGCCTCACCCATCACTACCCCTGCCCTCTGCATGAGGCCTCCACCGTGCCTCACCCATCACTACCCCTGCCCTCTGCATGAGGCCTCCACCGTGCCTCACCCATCACTACCCCTGCCGTCTGCATGAGGCCTCCACCGTGCCTCACCCATCACCACCCCTGCCCTCTGCATGAGGCCTCCACCCTGCCTCACCCATCACTACCCCTGCCCTCTGCATGAGGCCTCCACCCTGCCTCACCCATCACTACCCCTGCCCTCTGCATGAGGCCTTTACCGTGCCTCACCCATCACTACCCCTGCCCTCTGCATGAGGCCTCCACCCTGCCTCACCCATCACTACCCCTGCCCTCTGCATGAGGCCTCTACCGTGCCTCACCCATCACTACCCCTGCCCTCTGCATGAGGCCTCCACCCTGCCTCACCCATCACTACCCCTGCCCTCTGCATGAGGCCTCTACCGTGCCTCACCCATCACTACCCCTGCCCTCTGCATGAGGCCTCCACCCTGCCTCACCCATCACTACCCCTGCCCTCTGCATGAGGCCTCCACCCTGCCTCACCCATCACTACCCCTGCCCTCTGCATGAGGCCTCCACCCTGCCTCACCCATCACTACCCCTGCCCTCTGCATGAGGACTCCACCGCTGCCTCACCCATCACTACAGTAGAGGTATAGCGTTACTGAATGTAATGTAATTCAAAGGAATTAAACGATGGTTGCATACGATACGACGCAGTGCAATGAAGTAATGCAGTATATCCAAGGCAGAGCAGCAAAAAAGGACCACCCAAAAAACATATATGTGCCCGGCGGCGGGCCCGGCCTCGTGAAGCCCCAAAAGGCTGTGGGCTTAGTGGGCTTTTAGCCCCAGACCTTGTCAACGCCGTTATATCCAGGCCACGGTGCGGTGTGCCTGAAAGCTACTGGTGAATTAAACTGGGTCTGTGATCCATCAGAACCGCCCGCAAACTGCTGCCAGTGAACGCCTGAGAGGAGGATGGAAATTAACCCATTCTGAACGGGAACCCGTTTTGGTGTTAGCATCATGTTATGCTTTAGCTATTGAAAAATAGCAGATCTACAAGCTCGTAGCGCGCCACCGAGTGGCGCGCTACGAGCTTGTAGGTCTGCTATTTTTGACAAAAACCGAAGAACGACTGACATTTTTATAGAATCTGATCTCAGGTCAGAATGGGTTAATCAGACCAGTGTGTGTGTGTCCAGTGGAAACCTCGTGTGAATCTGATCTCAGGTCAGAATGGGTTAAATTCCTTGTTGATGATGGCGGTGAGATTGAAAATGAGCAGCGCCGAGGAGCTGGCCTTGGAACAAACACGTTTTCACGGGAACGTCGGGAAGGTCAAAAACACTCACAGGTTTTTCAAAACCGGAGCGTCAATTGATTATGGCAACGAGCCATACCTTTGGCTCCCTGCCTGGTGGATATTAACCCATTCTGACCTGAGATCAGATTCATACGAGGTTTCCACTGGACACACACTGGTCTGATGAACCCATTCTGACCTGAGATCAGATTCTAAAAAAATGTCAGTCGTTCTTCGATTTTTCAAAAATAGCAGACCTACAAGCTCATAGCGCGCCACTCGGTGGCGCGCTATGAGCTTGTAGATCTGCTATTTTTCAATAGCTAAAGCATAACATGATGCTAACACCAAAACGGGTTCCCGGTCAGAATGGGTTAAAAATGTGCTTGTTAAAAAAATATACAGATCAGGAAAGAAGTTCTGATTTAGAAATTATTGTTAAAAGAAAAAAAAAAGTAGAACAATTGCAACCAAGCTATAGCAGGGGTATCGGCAGTAGGGTATCCTATACTGTAATATACTATACGGACTCTCTTGTAATGGCATGTTTTTTCATCAGGTGAAATGCATGGCTCATTCAGGGAAATGTTGATTTCACAATAATCCCAAATAATCCGATTTTGCCCATTTGAAGCCTTGTTGTTACCCTTTGATGACTGTCTGTCTACTGACTGTAGTTGGATTCAATTCATTCAACTTCAACTTCACGTAACACACTTATTAGTGTATATTTGATTCCCCCTGGATTTGTTGAATTTGGACCTTTACTGTAACTGGGGGGATCTTGCCTGTGTACTTTACTGTATTGTTGTATTGTTACTTTTACTTAACACATCAGAGTACTTCTTCCACCACTGGATGCAAATCAATCAAATTGATTAAGTTGCTTGTTAAGAGACAGGTGGACCTTGTTTCAGCTGTAGCATGCCTCATTGATTAATTGATAGAGAAAAAGCTTTCTTTAAAATACCCCATACTGAATAAAATAACCTTTTTTCTCCCTGTTCCGCTCTCTGATTCTTACGTGGTGCTGAATGGCACATGTCAGAGTGAAGGTCAATTATTGATTTGCACATTGTGTAGCCTAACATACCGGAGAAGGGTGAGCTGTGTAGCCTAACATACCGGAGAAGGGTGAGAAGGGTGAGCCTAACATACCGGAGAAGGGTGAGAAGGGTGAGCCTAACATACCGGAGAAGGGTGAGCATGTGTAGCCTAACATACCTTAGAAGGGTGAGAAGGGTGAGCCTAACATACCTTAGAAGGGTGAGAAGGGTGAGCCTAACATACCTTAGAAGGGTGAGCGTGTGTAGCCTAACATACCTTAGAAGGGTGAGAAGGGTGAGCCTAACATACCGGAGAAGGGTGAGCATGTGTAGCCTAACATACCTTAGAAGGGTGAGCTGTGTAGCCTAACATACCTTAGAAGGGTGAGCTGTGTAGCCTAACATACCTTAGAAGGGTGAGCTGTGTAGCCTAACATACCTTAGAAGGGTGAGCTGTGTAGCCTAACATACCTTAGAAGGGTGAGCTGTGTAGCCTAACATACCTTAGAAGGGTGAGCTGTGTAGCCTAACATACCGGAGAAGGGTGAGCCTAACATACCGTAGAAGGGTGAGCGTGCATTTGAAAGTTTAGCCAGATTGTGTTAAGCCATTTAAGCACATTTGAGTGCTTCTAAAGTTAAAGATTGTACATAAGACATGGGTGTATCTTTGCTAATAGCCTATATGTCGCATATGAGTATTTCCTGACCACTGCTGTTATTATTGATCGAATTACCCACAACCGGCCATTTGATTACTTGGTCATTTCACTTTCCACAGCACAGTCAGTCACTTTGCAACATTCTCCACACATCATTCAATGGGCACAAAAGGGACACAGACATACTTGGGTGGGGTATGCATTCCAGATTTGCATTGTTCCCAACTTGCATCGTTCCAGAGTATGGTCTAGTATATATAAACTTTGGAAGATTGGTTCATATACGTCGACAACCACAGAGTGATATTTACCCCCCCCAAGGGAAAAACATCACATAAAAGCCAAACTAAACAATTAGGCGCTCAGGCATGGAGCCATTATCATGCAAATCAACAACGCACCATATTCACACAATCAGTGATCTTGTTATCCCCATATCAGCTCATTACATCCACACTTTGAAAATGCATTAAAGCTATAATAACACATACTCATTTGCAGCAAACCCGGTAAACGATGTACTGTCATCGTGAAAGCATGATTTACTACATGTGTGCAGGTCAGTCAGCTATGGGCCTTTCTAGTTCTACTGTACATCTGTGTGGAGAGGTCAGTCTGCTATGGGCCTTTCTACTGTACATCTGTGTGGAGAGGTCAGTCAGCTGACTGATATTTATATACCTTTAGTTTCTACATCTCTAGCCTTGCATTGTCTTCACAGGGTCTGTCCACTGGCCTCTGGAAGGAGGTGTGGGTTGCAGAGGGCCTTTATGATCTGTCCACTGGCCTCTGGAAGGAGGTGTGGGTTGCAGAGGGCCTTTATGATCTGTCCACTGGCCTCTGGAAGGAGGTGTGGGTTGCAGAGGGCCTGTATGATCTGTCCACTGGCCTCTGGAAGGAGGTGTGGGTTGCAGAGGGCCTTTATGATCTGTCCACTGGCCTCTGGAAGGAGGTGTGGGTTGCAGAGGGCCTTTATGATCTGTCCACTGGCCTCTGGAAGGAGGTGTGGGTTGCAGAGGGCCTTTATGATCTGTCCACTGGCCTCTGGAAGGAGGTGTGGGTTGCAGAGGGCCTTTATGATCTGTCCACTGGCCTCTGGAAGGAGGTGTGGGTTGCAGAGGGCCTTTATGACAACACCGGTATACAACAAGGCACCGTACTGACACATTCGACTGATGAAGGGATGGAGCGAGATTCGGCCTATTTTTGTTTAGTTGTGTCTATGTGTGCGAGTGTGTAGGTTGTGTCTCGTGGTTTGGGGTGGGTTAATGTGATTCCCGTTCCGCCTGTCGGTTCCAGAGAGCCCAGCTTTGTGAGCGGTGGTCAGGTGAAGCGCGGACTCAGACCCCCTATGGCCATTAGTGTGGACAGAAGACAACCCAATAAAAGAGAGAATGGGCTTGACGTGTACAGGTCAATGCGCACAACCAGCAGTCAAAAAGCATCCGACGCTGGAGATTGTTATAGAGAAATAACAATGGAACGGGAATCTGGGAAGCTTAATTACTGGTCACTGCTCTCACAGGAGGGGGGTGGAGGTGGGGTATAGGGGTGGGGGGGTTCTGGGGCTTCCATGCAACGGCAGGGCTGCATGCAGGGGGCAAAACTTCTCTGGGCCACTCCATGAAAAAAGCTTGTGATGTCACTGATGTGTGCAGAGCCAAAGGCAGGAGGCAGAGGGTCTGCAATGCTCATGTCAAGCGCTATCTCCTAGTACAGGGGGTAGGCAACCTTTAATATCAGAACAGACATTTTTGGCCCAAAGAAAAAATCTATCTGAGCCGCAAAATATGTTTGCTTTAATGAAGCAAATTTTAAGTATTTGTGATTTTTTCTGGTCTTTCAATATATTACATTTCATTGTTTGCTAATTTCTCAAAGCATATCAAGTATACTGTACCAGTAAAACAGCAGCATTTGTGGTGAAAACAAACAAAGATGTGAATACATTATTCTATTCTTCTATTTTCCTTCATTCAATTTGATTCTTATTTTCATCTGGTGTATATATAGGCAACATTGTTTTGCAATATCAAAATGAAAGAATACCTTTATGCCTACAACAAATTAAATAATAAATTCTGATTAAATGTAAAAAAAAGAAAAAGAAAACTAAAACGTATTCCTTTTCGTATACTTTGCCGTAGGAGCCACGGGAGAGGGCCTACAAGAGCCACATGTGGTTCTAGAGCCACAGGTTGCTACCCCTGTCCTGGTACTGTATATATGCATTGTTTATCCAATGCCCTCTCCACTCCATTTCGTCGACGCTAAGTTATTTAGCCTTTCTTTCGCATGCACTCTCGCTCTTTAGAAGGAAAAGCACAGAGTGAAGATGGCAGTGAATCTTTAAGGACTTGACTTGCAAAAAGCAAATCATGTTTTGTTTATGTGAAAAGGAGACACATCTACACACACATACGCGCACCCACCTTATGTCTTTTCTTCATTGACTTATTTTTAGGTTTGCACTATAAGAAGTTTACTTATTTCTCACGAGGAGAGTCAACATCAAATAAAACATGTCGGTAAAACTTAATGTTAAGGTTGCTCTATGATGCATTATAAGCTCATTTATAATGAGCAAATCCTCCAGTGTGGCTGTCCGTTGTAAACAACGCCTCCAGTGTGGCTGTTCGTTGTAAACAACGCCTCCAGTGTGGCTGCAGCCTCCAGTGTGGCTGTCCGTTGTAAACAACGCCTCCAGTGTGGCTGCAGCCTCCAGTGTGGCTGTCCGTTGTAAACAACGCCTCCAGTGTGGCTGTCCGTTGTAAACAACGCCTCCAGTGTGGCTGCAGCCTCCAGTGTGGCTGTCCGTTGTAAACAACGCCTCCAGTGTGGCTGCAGCCTCCAGTGTGGCTGTCCGTTGTAAACAACGCCTCCAGTGTGGCTGCAGCCTCCAGTGTGGCTGCAGCCTCCAGTGTGGCTGCAGCCTCCAGTGTGGCTGTCCGTTGTAAACAACGCCTCCAGTGTGGCTGCAGCCTCCAGTGCGTGCTTTTGATAATGCGTGCGGCTGACAAATGCAGTGTGTCAGGGCCATTATTTGACTAATGATGGTGAGCGACATGCAGAATCAAACGCCTTACTGTTGAATGGTTTCGTTGCCTGTGTTTTCACTGATCAACTCAGGGCCGTGACAGAGGGTAAAGCCTCATTAAAATGTGTCATAGGACGCCGTCGCTTGCCGACAAGAACTGATCAACTAGCTGGCTGGCAATGTAAGCATGAGGGTATGTGTGGGGTGGGGGGCACCCACCATGGCAAGAGAGGGAAAATGTTGTGTGAAATAAGTGTGAGTGGGTGCGTGTGTGTGTGTGTGTGTGTGTGTGTGTGTGTGTGGTTGCATGTGTCAGGAAAGGAAGGGGGCGGGGGTGTGGGGTTCAATAACACACCTGATCACAGTTCATCCTAATCACGACCTTGACAGGTAAACATGACATTCAGCAGAGAGAGGGTTATGAATATGTAAGCGTATCTGCTCTCCTCTTCGCCTTGCTTCGTCTCTGACTGTAAAGGGCACAGGGGAGAAGAGAGCTGTCAGTGGGGTGTGGGTGGGGGGACAGCGTTCCAAGCCTTAACACGCATGGCGTGCCCCCCCCCCCCAACCCCCCCTCCAGAGGAGACGAGCCCGCTCGACTCCTGTGTCCGCAGCAGATAATGGACACCCAACAGCTGAGTCGTCAACTTTGCTGTTTGGGGTTGATGGTGTGGAGAGACAGGCAGCAGAAAGCATCTTTGGCTCCATTATTTATCTGACCAGGGGAGGCTTTGTGAGAGTCAGCACCACGCTATGCACAGGGGAACCAGAGGAGCACCAATGACTGATCTGTCTGTGTGTGTGTGTGTGTGTGTGTGTGTGTGTGTGTGTGTGTGTGTGTGTGTGTGTGCGTGCGTTTGTGCCGCGTGCGTGTGTCCATCCCAGCGTCAAACCTCTGACCATGATATCAGATGAGTAGCAGCCCCCATTGTCCCAACACAGCTATACACGGTAAAAGGTTAGAAGGAAAATAGCCAACGCATAACACATCGCGACGCTTTGTGAGCTTGTAGATCGTCAACTTTTGAAAAACACAACATCTTCTCTTATAGGGGTCCTGGTACACACTCTTTTCAAATGGGGCTCTCTCAATGTGGGGGTCCTTGACATGACAATGCAGAGAACCACTGTTCTACACAGCAAGCCTGGTGTGTTGACCAGTACATATCTGTTTCTGTTGACCAGTACATACTGTATCTGTTGACCAGTACATACTGTATCTGTTGACCAGTACATACTGTATCTGTTGACCAGTAATATATCATATAGCACACACGCACGTAAGAACGCATGCACGCAGGCAGGCAGGCACGCACGCACAAATACAGGCATGGATAACTGCACATGCACACTGTATGTCAACGTATGCAAACACATACACAAAGTGTACATGTAAGAAAACATCCACAAGTGTACTTTCACACTCATCTTCCTTGAGATCGTTTACTATAACATTCTTAAAACAACCAGTCCTGAAGATGTCACTTATAAAAAGAACCAACCCATCTAAAGACAGAATAAAGGCTTTAAAAATCTCTCTGCAGATCACAATAGACCTAACGGAGGTTATTTGGAGGTGAGAGCTGGACGGGTGTTCGGGAGGTCACCATTTTAGCCCAGCGTAGCCTAATACTGTCATTTGCACCTCCTCCACACAAGGACTTTCCAATTGTGTCCTCGGAGCCGCGCCGGCCGGCCGGCCCCACACCAGGGAGAAAACAAGGGCAGAGAGTCTTGGTGACAGACACTCCGGCTGGGAGATCATTATCACCTCCTGCTAGCTGTGAATGGCTGCCTCCACTGGGCGCCACGCAGGGACCCGGACACATACAGGCCACTGTGACCTGCACCGCTGACAAGAGGGGCCACTGCATGGGATGGAGTAATGGAGTACCTTTACTCAAGTATACTGTATACTCCTCTTTCTTATGCTTTACATGAGTATTTCCGTTTATTGATACGTGTATACTTCCATTACTTCTCAGAGGCAAATGCTGTACTTTGTATGGCACTGCATTCATTTGGCAGCTTTAGTAACTAGTTTATTTGCAGATGTAGTCAATGAAATTATTAATAAAATATGAAAAGAAAAGAGACTAGCCAAAGCATAGAATAGGGCACATGGTTAATGAAAATATAAACGGTTCTGAAATGTTATATTCTGCATAATGATTACTTTTGCTACTTCAAGTATATTTTGGTGCCAATACTTTTGTATTTTTGCACCGTGGTATTCTGACTTTTACTCAAGTCCAGAATCTGAGTCCTTCTTCCACCACTGCAAGGGGCTATACTGCCACCTGGTGGCCGCAAGAGCCAACGCTAGACCGCCGACCCGGATGTACTTCGTTTTAGTGTGTTGCACACTGGATACACGCCCGGCTTGGGCGGCCATCTTAGAGGCTAAATAATTAGCATCAATGCTAGCGAGCTAAAATGAAGCCATCCTTGCTCTAGAAAAGCTCCAATCGGGATCACCGGATAATCAGCCTCCGAAACATCGCGCGTTTTATCAAAACCATGGAGAGTTCCGTATAGATTTAGAGTTATTCAGCTTTTTAGTCCGCCTGTATACAGGAAGTGAGCGGCACTGCGGATGCGCGAAACCAAGGCAACAAAAAAAATCAGTGATTCTAATTGGCAGAACGTTCCGTCACGAGCAGTTAATGTGTTAAGAGCAGCCGTTCCAAAGCATGTCCATGTTGCAGAGAGAGTACACAAAATGACAACAGTAGCGAAAACAGCCAAGATTATACATCTATTTTTGACAATAATTTGAAAAGGTTTGAAAATTGCCTCTCTCTCCCTTTCCAAATCCCACCCCCCTCCTCCTGCCATGGTGCCCCCACCCCCACCCCTCCTCCTGCCATGGTGCCCCCCCCACCCCCACCCCTCCTCCTGCCATGGTGCCCCCCCCCCCCCCCCCCCTTTATAAAGCTGTGGGTTTAGACAGTGTCCATCCAGTGCTTTACTGGGAAGGAAGGAACGCCCGCCCCCCCCCCCCCCCCCCCCTCACAGCATGAAGACATGAGCCCAGAACAGGGCAGCTCTACCAGTCAAAACTGGCAGGTATAATTGCACTGAAAATCACTCTAAATCTGCTCCTGAAGGATCCCAGGGCATGAAGGGATGTCAGCACCAGTCCCACACCGTGAAATATGTTACAAGTGGAGTTGGGCATCACGCACATGCAACACACACACACACACACACACACACACACACACACACACACTGAGGAGGGATGAAGCTGTAGGGCTGAATGTGCAGGTTTTCCTTGTGGCATCGAGTCCACTCAACTGAGAAGACATTTCCTCATTAGCCAACCTCAGCTTTAGACAGCTGTGGGGCTCCACACAACCCTCACACGTTATATTGTCACAGTCCACCAAGAAACCTTGTATCTCCATGTTTCTTTTTCTTTTTTTTTAATTAATTAATTAATGCCCCGGCGTATACTTCGCCGTATGAGGTAATATTGACGCAAAAGTATAGCAAACATTGACGCTTTGTGAGCTTAAAATAGAACTGCTATTTTGGCTATGTTGGAAACATTATGAAAATACTTTTTTTTAACATCTTTAACATCTATAATGAATGACCCTATAATGCCTAAAATAGAGACGGCAGGTATAGGTTGTAAACATTGAAAATATTAATCAATACGAAGCATTAACAAGAGCTTATGACAAAATAACTTATTGTGCACAGTACGAGAGAGAGAGAGAGAGTGTGTGTGTGTGTGTGTGTGTGTGTGTGTGTGTGTGTGTGCGCGTACGTGCGTGAGTGTGTGTGTATGTACGTGCGTGCATGCATGGATGCGTGCGTGCGTGTGTAAGCGCATGCGTGATAACATGCATGTCTGCCTGGCATTGAAGAGGATGCATAATAATATAATAAGTATACGTTCAAGTAAGAAAGAACTAGAATAAAGACACTCGACTGATCCGGATAAAACAAACAATGAACTCACAACTCAACAGAGTTCCAAGTTCACGGACCCCGGCAGCAGGGAGAGGTCTGCCAGCTGGGCCTAGACCTCCGACTACCGGGCCCCCCTCCCTCTGTATGATGCTAACCCTGGCTACCAGCACGCCCTCTGCCCTCCTGGACCAGACATGGCTATGTTCCGGGGCCGGTTCACGGAGCCAAAAAGGCCAGGGCCAGAGTTTGGAGCTGGGCTCCATGGTGGTGTGTGTGTCTCGCCTGGCTCTGCCTGCAGGACCCTCTCCGCTGCCCTGCCACAGAGCAGGAGAGAGATGAGGTGATATGGGGAGAGATAAATCACTAAGTGCCTCACCTTGGGTCGCAGATCGCGCCGGGGGCCACCGGCAATCTCTATTTGAAGCACTGTGTTTGCAGCTTCGGGGCGCTGCTCTCTGGCCTCGCTATAAATCAGCATACAGCCTCTAACCCCGGAGCCCCCCTTTCCTCTCTGCATTTCCAGGCTTTATACGAAAGGTGTACGAAACAAAGTTCAGCCAGTTCAATCCATCACAGAATAATTAAATTAAGATTCAGTTTGCATTGTGTATGATGCATACTGAATCTTAATTTAATTATTCCGTGATTTGAAATAGGAATTCAAAGTAACATGCAATATTCTTCGATTGTGTTTTTTTTTCTTCCAACATCGTTATTTTGTTGACCTATTATTTGTCTGTACAATTTCTATAGGGTGAAAATAACTTAATTTATTTTAATTTCATTGATTTATAGGTAAAAAAAAACCCCCAGTGTGGTACCAGATCTACACAAGCAAACAAGATATATTGTAGATCTGTTCTTTTCTGCAAGTGACAACCCCCTGCGATGGAGAATAAGTCTGAAATAGCATCTGCAAACCGACAGAAATACTCCAACACCATCAGGCGTGACACGACTGACTGACTGACTGACTGACTGACTGACGGGATATGCAGGTTTTCATAGTAAACTGCGACCTACAGTATACGGTCTCAATAACAATATTGTCACAGTACGGCATTCTGTCTTTCAAAAAGAAGTAATTCATTGTGATATTCATGAATAGGTTATACTATGTTTTAGTTTCACTCATCCAACAGATTGATGGATTACTAACAGTCGTCAGATGGGTGGGCCGTGAACACAACAGATTGATGTAACAGTCGTCAGATGGGTGGATGGGCCGTGAACACAACAGATTGATGGATCAGTAACAGTCGTCAGATGGGAGGGCCGTGAACACAACAGATTGATGTAACAGTCGTCAGATGGGTGGGCCGTGAACACTTTCAAGTGGACCCTGAGCCAGAATTATTTAGACTAAACGTCTATACTTTACACAATCCTGAGAGTCAATATAACTACTTATAAGCCCTATATATACGGTACTTTGTTGTATGACAAATAGCAAAGATATCTAACTACAAGCTAGCTCACAACATTGAGCTTCGTCTAAATGAACCCATAAGTGCCCATTTCGTCACTGGCATCTGCAGAGCTGTGCTCCCTCCATACCTGGTCTTAACTCAGTTGTAATGTATGACACACACACACACACACACACACACACACACACACACACACACACACACTATTGACTCTTCACGTGACCACCGCGCTCTGACTGTATGGTGCGCTATACCCGTTCAAAACATATCAAACATAACGGTAGTGGGTCGCACACACCAAGACTTCAGTTCAAAATATTTATTGCATTTTAGAATAGTGGTGAAGGCTGGATAGCCGAAACGTTTGTCCCTGTTCAAAAATGCAATACATATTTTGAACTGAAGTCTTGGTGTGTGCTGTGCAACCCACTACCGTTATTTTTGACTGACACACACACACACACACACACACACACACACACACACACACACAACCAGCCTTTTACTGTAAACTCCCCACATGCCGTTTGACCATGCAACATGACATGTGAAAATACGGTAAACACACCATGGCAATCTCCTCACGCCATTAGAGAACGTGTTGGCAATTACCAAATTATCCCCAAGTGTCATGAGAACAGCCTATGCAATTATGGCAACATTAGCCCTCAATAGCCCTACAGCAATAATTCCCCAATGTTGTAGATTATATTTTCCTCAACTCAGCTTCAGCCATTTTCCCCCTATTTTGTGCAGAGCTAATTTTCTTGACATATTCAAATTCAGTGACATTCATATGCAAGCATTTGGCAGAACTGTTATTCTGTGGGAAATTGAGAGCTTGACTGAGATGAGGTAATACGTTAAACCAAGCACTACGCAGTCAAATCCTCAGTGTTCATTTAACAGCGAGAGTGCAAATGGAACCTTTTTTTTCACGATTTCGCAAACCATTTCGCTACACTCCCTCTGCCAACCTGGGGAGAGCAATGGACTGACCACATGCTTCCTTCTATGAGGAGTCCAAGACGCTGGGAGTTTTCCCGGTTGGACGTAGCACGTGGAAGGAACACGTTATTCCAACCAGTTCCTTACCCCTCCATCAGGCGCCCCGGCTGGCCAGGGGGAGGCAGTATAGACTGAGACCAGGATTACTGCATGTGTTTTGTGACTACCTACCCTAGGGGACACGGGGAGAACATGCGAACTCCACACAGAATGGGGGATGGGGCTATGGGGTGTTGTGCTAATTCGCTTATTTCCATCGCTCAAAATGATTATTTCTTTGTATATATCCTCTCTTCATAATGTAAATAATATCCCAAGCGGCACACTTTACTACTTATTTCGATGGAAATAAGCGAATTAGCACAACACCCCATAGCCCCATTCAATTCAATGCAATTCATTGAGGACTTATGGTATAGGGGAAATAGCCAATAAGGAGTTTTTGCACAAAAAAACACCTGGACCTCTTTGGTGGGGACGTAACAACTACAAAGAAAGGTAAGAAAGCCTTCTACACGTAGCATGGAATTCTCCTTTAACCACTTAAACCGCAGAACATAGCAGATCTACAAGCTGTTGCAAGGAAGGTATATTTAATGTAGAGCTTAATCAGAAAAGTCAGTAGTATAGGTTTAAGGTTTGGTTTAAGGTTAAATTGTGCAGAAAGCCACACACGCCATGAGGCCTTGTAAGACATGCATGAATTTCAAATAACATGTTTCGAAATAGACTTCCTGAAATATCAAAGAAAGGGAAGTTTTATAATTGTAGTCAAAACCCTCATTATGTGATGATCCCCCCCACCCACTATAGCAACAACAACCCCAATCAAAACATGGATTTCAAACTAATCTCTAGTAGCATAGCATGCACTTTTAATTAATGTTGATTGACCAGATTAAGGGATTTGGCTCTATTAAAAAAAGAGAACAAAAAAAAAACCTTAATTTGTGACTAAATTGAAGAAGGATGCCATTTACTCTTGGCTGGCCAACCAAAATACTGTAACTGCATCACATCAGGTTTGTTCATGCCAGTTTAGTAGTAGATCATCCAAGCTAACCGCTATGTGTTCAATGTTGGCCACACTCTGGCCTGACTGAGCTTGACTGGCCGCAGAGGTGGAAAATGCAGACTGCAAAACTCATGTATGTCTGTCTGTCTGTCTGTCAAGATTTTCTTTTGCCATACTGTAATTGAGTGTGTTCTGCAGACAAAAGGGGAAAAAAGTGTTCTTGTGTGAAGTCTTGGTGCAATGTTCCCGCTAACGTGTGCATAGCGCACTGAACAAATCTTTGTAGCGCACATGAACACCACCAGAGATATAGATTTGTGTATTGTAGTTGTGTTGCCAAGTCGTTTGATTTTGTTGCGTTACTTTGTCTGCCACTCTGCCTACAGTAACTATAACTATCCCCGTTCCCCGCTTTGCATTGTCGTCATTACACACACGCGTGCTTGCGCGCGCGCACGTCTGCCTGCCTCCTCCCGCGTGCACACACACACACACACAGAGACTCAGAGTTAACAGAGGGAGTTTTAGCCCCGATGGCATGCTGCCTGCCAATGTGTCGCTATCCGTTCAGACACTGCACTTGCAAGAATCAACATCAAAATGTTTTCTACCTCCACAGCGAGTGGACAGTTTGAAACTGCGGCGGTCCTACGTGCATTAACGTTTGTTTTGTCCAACGCGATTACGGTACGCTGAAACAGCATGGCTGCGCCTGCAGTAGGCTATACTAACACACACTGAGCGACTGAAAACAACCACGGATATAATAAAGGCATGGTTCCCCTGTGCACAGCAGAGATAAGGCACAAACTCCAGGTACGAACTAAAAACTGACTGAAGCTGAACATTCACTTTCTATTTGTGTTGACTGTAATCTCCAGAGTCCTGCAGTCCCACGATGATGGAGAGATAATCTCATCTCTCACTGGTCCACTTCTTTACAATGCTCGTCTAGCCTTAAAACATACATTTGTTATTCAATGTATTACTTTAGCGCAAAATATAGGCTTTTCTAAACCAAGCCCTGTATCCATGGTTATATAGGTATAATATGTTATTGTATTTTCTGTGAATTAACTATAGTCTACACTTTTAACCCAGTGATTCTCAGCCATTTTAATTTCAAGGACGCCCAAATTAAATTGATAGAAATTAGCCTAAGCCATTTCATATCTGGACTGGGACATGGCCTGTATAGGGAGGACTGCTCTGTGATTGGCTAGTTCGTTGTTAGGTCAACCGGGCCGGTTTAACCGGCCGACCAAACTTCTCATTTATGCATTAATTCAGAGACATTCAGGGTGGTAGGGGTGCCCCCTTACCACAGGGGGGCAGGGTGGTAGAGGTCTGGAGGGTCAGACCTGGCCCCGGTGGGGAGGTCTGGAGGGTCAGGTGAGGAGTTGGGAGAGACAGCAGTGGTGGAAAAAGTACTCAATTGATTTCCTTATGTAAAAGTATCAATAATGCAATGTAGAAATACTTATGTAGAAGTGCTTTCTACTAGTGCTCACTATGCAGAATGTCCCATTGCAAGTTTTCAAATGTGTACAATGTTTGTTTTTTTTAAATAGCAGATCTACAGGCTCGCAATGTATCGCATCGCGACGCATTGTGACTGACTCACTAATGAGAAAAACTAAAAAGCCAGGTCAGGTGGCCTGCTGCCTACATACTTTCAATAGAAAACACTTTATGACGAGAGTTTAAAGTACCTTATAGGTAAGAGGCAGAATGTGACATTGGGAGGAGTAATAATAATAATATTATTATTTATTACATTGGGAGGAGTAATAATAATAATATTATTTATTACATTGGGAGGAGTAATAATAATAATATTATTTATTACATCGGGAGGAGTAATAATAATAATATTATTTATTACATCGGGAGGAGTAATAATAATAATATTATTTATTACATCGGGAGGAGTGTGGGTTTGATGGCAATAACAGTTGTTAATGGATATGAAAGGTATTCAGGGAGTGTCTTCCTTGGCCTACTGGCTGTGTGCAGAAAAGCCCAGAAGTTTGCTATAGTTTGACACACACACACACACACACACACACACACACACACACACACACACACACACACACGCACACCAACACACACACACACACACACACACACACACACACACACACACACACACACACACACACAGGGCTTCAGCCTGGCAGAAGAGGCAAACAGACCATGCTGTAAAGCTGTAAACTATAAAGTTGCATAAGATGAGTGCCCCAAAATAATTCTCCAAAATGAACAGCCCATTTATTAGGAATGGAAAAATCTGTCGCCTCGCTCTGAAAAGAACCTGCGTCGATCAGCCACTCAGAATGAATCCTAATAATAATCAGAACACGGTCGGTCGGTGGGGAAAGGAGGACAAAGAAAATAAGCATAAATATTACACACTGTGGTTTTAACCCATTCTGACCGGGCACCCATTTCGGTGTTGGCATCATGTTATGCTTTACCTATTGAAAAATAGCAGATCTACAAGCTCATAGCGCGCCACCGAGTGGCGCGCTATGAGCTTGTAGGTCTGCTATTTTTGAAAAATCGAAAGAAGGACTGACATTTTTAGAATCTGATCTCAGGTCAGAATGGGTTAATCAGACCAGTAGTGTGTGTCCAGTGGAAACCTCGTATGAATCTGATCTCAGGTCAGAATGGGTTAAAATGTGCTCATAAGTGAGGAGAACAGTGTGGAGCAGAGAAAGTGCCAGGGAGAGGAGTATAAGTGAGAGTAATTTGACTCCTTCTATTAACCAGGCTGATGGCTCGCCTTATTTCATGGAATATTGCGTTCAAACGCAGCTCAGAGGAGGGACAATGCAGAGGCCAGGCTCATACTGTATATCGCCCCATGTGTTGATGCACCAGCTGACTTCCAATGGCCACCCCCCCCCCCCCCCCCCCACTGCACCCCAGAGCAAACAATAAACAGAATCCAATCACATCCACAAAGGCATTGTGCGTGTGTGTGTGTGTGTGTGTGAGTGTGAGTGTGTGTGTGAGTGTGCGCATGTGCGTGTGGGTGTGTGGCGGGCGTTATGCTATTGCATGTCGTCGATCAAAAACCTTGTATCTCCATATTTATATTCTTTTCATATCATATATGAATGCCCAGGGCGGCTGTGGCTCAGGAGATAGAGCAGGTCGTCCAATGATCCCTGGGTCGGCGGTTCCAATCCCGGCTCCACCTCCTGTCCACATGTCAAAGTGTCCTTGGGCAAGACACTGAACCCTACACTGCCTCCAGTGAGTCGGTCGGTGTGAGCTCGCCTCCCAACGTATGAATGAATGAACCATTGTAAAGCGCTTTGAGCACTTGGAAAAGCGCTATGAAATGTTCGTCGTATGAAAGTGTCAGACATTTTCGCTATATTTGAAACATTTTAAAAGTTAAAGTGGTTACTGGTATGTCTGTCTGTGTGTCTGTCTGTCTAAAAGTAGTAGCGGTGGCTCAGGGGTAGAGTGACCGGATAGGAACCGCAAGGTTCCCAGTTTAAACCCGGGCTCCCCCAGAGTTAGTGTCCAATTAGTGTCCTTGAGCAAGACTCTGAACCCCTAATTGCTCCCGATGTGCAGGTTGGTGCCTTGCATGGTTTCCTCTGGCATCGGTGTGTGAATGTGTGAATGTAATGCACAATCTCTGTAAAGTGCCTTGGATAAAATGCGCTATTCGATATTTAAGTCCGACGTCATTTTGTAGTCCCACGTTACGCCCCATGGGTCCTAGTGCCTCCAGCTCCCGTCAGCTTTTCTTTGTAAAGGATTTAGTTGACACAATGAAATAAAATGGCGATGGTATTCAGTGTGAGGCAGACAGCCAGATTTGGGAGACCAGTAGCTTTGTTGTTGCAAGGAAAGCGGTCAAATTAGACTTTAGTGGTTGTTTTGGTCTGGTTCAAACACTGCTCCAACGGAGGGACACAGTATAACTCTATGGGGACACAAAAGCGACACAAACAGTAGGAAGTGGCTCTGGAGGAGCCGCTTATCCACGGCTTAAATACTCAATATAAATGCACCATTTACCATGAAGACCCCCTTGACCCTCCGTTTCAGAGGCACGGCAGAGAGTCTTCAACCCGTGGAATGGTAGGCTATCATATGGTATGTAAATAAATAAATAAACACAACACATTGTAAATAGACTAAATACTGTACAGATACCACACAGACAGATACATTGAGTAAATTCAAGCCTCCAGTACTAAGGTTGTCCCGATCCAATCACGTGATCGGAAATCGGGGGCCGAACACGTCATTTTCAAATGAGCGGAATCGGATCGGGAGCTAACAAAAATGTGATCAGGACATCCCTAGTATCAATATTATATCCATATCACATTAGACATATTGTCTGTGATTTTGGATATTGTACTAATATTGTGTACTATTGTGATATATATATACAGTATCACACTTGCCATATCATCACATATGTGTGATGATACATCACACATATGTGTCGGTATCGGCAGATACTCAAAATCAAATGGTCAGAATTGGATCAGGAGCAAAAAACACGTGATTGGGAGTCATTCAGGACATCCCTATCCAGTACTGTACTGTCCTACTGTCTGATCTGGAGTCAGGACATCCCTATCCAGTACTGTACTGTCCTACTGTCTGATCTGGAGTCAGGACATCCCTATCCAGTACTGTACTGTCCTACTGTCTGATCTGGAGTCAGGACATCCCTATCCAGTACTGTACTGTCCTACTGTCTGATCTGGAGTCAGGACATCCCTATCCAGTACTGTACTGTCCTACTGTCTGATCTGGAGTCAGGACATCCCTATCCAGTACTGTACTGTCCTACTGTCTGATCTGGAGTCAGGACATCCCTATCCAGTACTGTACTGTCCTACTGTCTGATCTGGAGTCAGGACATCCCTATCCAGTACTGTACTGTCCTATACTGTCTGATCTGGAGTCAGGACATCCCTATCCAGTACTGTACTGTCCTACCGTCTGATCTGGAGTCAGGACATCCCTATCCAGTACTGTACTGTCCTACTGTCTGATCTGGAGTCAGGACATCCCTATCCAGTACTGTACTGTCCTACTGTCTGATCTGGAGTCAGGACATCCCTTTCCACTACTGTACTGTCCTACTGTCTGATCTGGAGTCAGGACATCCCTATCCAGTACTGTACTGTCCTACTGTCTGATCTGGAGTCAGGACATCCCTATCCAGTACTGTACTGTCCTACTGTCTGATCTGGAGTCAGGACATCCCTATCCAGTACTGTACTGTCCTATACTGTCTGATCTGGAGTCAGGACATCCCTATCCAGTACTGTACTGTCCTACCGTCTGATCTGGAGTCAGGACATCCCTATCCAGTACTGTACTGTCCTACTGTCTGATCTGGAGTCAGGACATCCCTATCCAGTACTGTACTGTCCTACTGTCTGATCTGGAGTCAGGACATCCCTTTCCACTACTGTACTGTCCTACTGTCTGATCTGGAGTCAGGACATCCCTATCCAGTACTGTACTGTCCTACTGTCTGATCTGGAGTCAGGACATCCCTATCCAGTACTGTACTGTCCTACTGTCTGATCTGGAGTCAGGACATCCCTATCCAGTACTGTACTGTCCTACTGTCTGATCTGGAGTCAGGACATCCCTATCCAGTACTGTACTGTCCTACTGTCTGATCTGGAGTCAGGACATCCCTATCCACTACTGTACTGTCCTACTGTCTGATCTGGAGTCAGGACATCCCTATCCAGTACTGTACTGTCCTACTGTCTGATGGGGAGTCAGGACATCCCTATCCAGTACTGTACTGTCCTACTGTCTGATGGGGAGTCAGGACATCCCTTTCCACTACTGTACTGTCCTACTGTCTGATCTGGAGTCAGGACATCCCTATCCAGTACTGTACTGTCCTACTGTCTGATGGGGAGTCAGGACATCCCTATCCAGTACTGTACTGTCCTACTGTCTGATGGGGAGTCAGGACATCCCTATCCAGTACTGTACTGTCCTACTGTCTGATCTGGAGTCAGGACATCCCTATCCAGTACTGTACTGTCCTACTGTCTGATGGGGAGTCAGGACATCCCTATCCAGTACTGTACTGTCCTACTGTCTGATGGGGAGTCAGGACATCCCTATCCAGTACTGTACTGTCCTACTGTCTGATCTGGAGTCAGGACATCCCTATCCAGTACTGTACTGTCCTACTGTCTGATCTGGAGTCAGGACATCCCTATCCAGTACTGTACTGTCCTACTGTCTGATCTGGAGTCAGGACATCCCTATCCAGTACTGTACTGTCCTACTGTCTGATCTGGAGTCAGGACATCCCTATCCAGTACTGTACTGTCCTACTCTGTCTGCTAACAGATTATATTTCAATCAAAAGGACCCATGCTGGATAACGCCATACCACACCACGCAACACATTGTGCTTCTACATGTTGTAAGCTTGTATATCTGGGGTTCTGCTATATAATGACATGTTGTAAGCTTGTAGATCTGCTATATAATGACATGCCTATTGGGACAGCATGGGGGAAAAAATGAAAAACCAAGAATGTGTGGAAAGGTGATCGTAAACACGACCAGTCTTCAAGGCTGAGAAAGGAACGCTGCCTCCAGTCGGCCGCATGTGATACATGACAAATCCTCCCCGCGCGCGCACACACACACACACACACACACACACACACACACACACACACACACACACACACACACACACACACACACACACACACACACACACACACACACACACACACACACACACACACACACACACACACACACACACACACACACACACACACACACACACACACACACACAGTTATTGACCACTTTCAATCTGGTGTTCCGATAGAATACAGTATAATAGCAGATGTACAAGTTGTACAGATCTTTGTAGTAGGCCTGAAGGAGTCCTCAGTCACCAGATCTACATGTACAGTATGCTACGAGCTTGTACTGCAGATCTGACTCCAGAACGTTCGACCACATTATCACCCACCTCTATAGCATCCTGGCACTCACTGCCCATTTATGTTAGACCTGATTTAAAACAATGTATTAATTACCGTACCTAATTTACATACAAGGCCAGGTCCAACCTATAGCCTATAATATATGATTTACTCACGCCATAGGAACCCACCCGTAGCCTGAGATCCTCACGCAAAAATCACTGCTGGTCATTCCAACGTGTCAATGAATAATTATGCTACCTGACCTGAGGAGATAAGGCTGGCCGAGTCTGTGCCTCGTTTTTAAATCCCTTTTGAAAACACACTTTTACAAAAGCTGCTTTTAACCCCCCTTTAATGCTCTTATAGTTTGAATTTCTCTTTTGTTTTATCTGGTATTGTTATAGTTTTAGTGGTTTATTTCATGTGTTGGGAATACCTCTACTAGGCACTTTGTGACATTGTGTTCTTGAACACTGCTATGCGATAAAGTTATTATTACTATTATTATCATCACCAGCTACAGTATATTCGTTATTTTTGCACAACACAGTTGTATGTCGGAGTATAAATAGTAGGCTTTAGTGGTTCAACTTCACCATTTCCTTCTTCTTGCTCCAGCCCTCGTCCACAGACGGGGTTTGTCTCCCGAGCCATTCTCTCCTCATTAACCCATTCTGACCTGAGATCAGATTCATACGAGGTTTCCACTGGACACACACTGGTCTGATTATAACCCATTCTGACCTGAGATCAGATTCTAAAAATGTCAGTCGTTCTTCGATTTTTCGAAAATAGCAGACCTACAAGCTCGTAGCGCGCCACTCGGTGGCGCGCTATGAGCTTGTAGATCTGCTATTTTTCAATAGCTAAAGCATAACATGATGCTAACACCAAAATGGGTTCCCGTTCAGAATGGGTTAAGGTCTACATCCGAACAGCACCACTCAAGTAATACCTTCTTTATTTCAAAAGTGACATTTAAATTGCAAGACGTCTGAGCATTACGCTGATTTGTATCCAGCGATCCGTCTGACTCAAGAAAATGGAACATGCTCCGGACGCCGTCCAATTCATTTCGGTATGTCTGGGCGTACGTATATATATGTATACGTGTGCGTGTGTCTGTTCTCAGCAGCGGCTCGTATCAAAGCAGAAGCCCTCCTGTTCCTCCACAGCGCCGCTTGTCATTTATCCAATTCTGACCTGAGATCAGATTCTAAAAATGTCTTCTACATCCTGACAGTTTTCTGAAAAAGCTATGTTTCTATGTCATTCGTACTTCGATTTTTCAAAAATAGCAGACCTACAAGCTCGTAGCACGCCACTCGGTGGCGCGCTATGAGCTTGTAGATCTGCTATTTTTCAATAGCTAAAGCATAACATAATACTAACACCAAAAGGGGTTCCCGTCCAAAATGGGTTATCCTAAGCAGCTTGGGGAATTGCACGAATAATTTATGTCACTATAAAGAGTGTCTGCTGGGAAAGAAAGTTTCATAATCAGAAACATTAGCGTGAAGATATAGAGAAAAGTCACTGATGGAAAGCGTTTGAAAAATTAGATGTCCTTGGCTTTAAAAAATATATATATATATTTAGCATTTCTCATCCATTATTCTTTGTGGGGAATATGAGATGTCTTGTTGTTTTTTATTTTTTGTTAATTTGTACAAATCTAAACCGGCCAACACTTTCTTCAAAGCCTTGTTGTGATAACAGAAAGAGAGTGATGTTGTCATTTAAAGAACGCTGGGGGCTGCACAGCAAAATCCTGTTACTCTATCCATTTGTAGCTCAGAGTGTGTATACAGAAGGAATGAAATGCACCTTTATAAGGGTTCATTTAGTTAGCATTTGCACTCTCTGTGAGTTAAATGAACACTGGGGACATTACAGTGTACTCTCACCAGCAGCATGTGTCAGCACGACTTTAAATACAGGAACAGGCAAAGAGGGGGAGACCGAGCACCGAGAGATGTGGGCCCTTTGCAACGGGTTCATCTGCTTATTTACACACAAACAACACAAAAAATCATTCCGTCTCCCGGTGAAAAGCTGGACTTGTGACGCCTCATTGAACAATGTACCGTACTACCTTCCACTACTTCATTCACCGTTCCAAAACACTCCATCATCACAGAGAACAGAGCGGCTGCGAGCGGGCGTCCATGATGTCGAGAGGAAATGAACTTAGAAGGCAAAAAAACTTCTCCTCATTAGTCCCTCCTCGGATGAAATCAGATGAGAAGCCGAGTGTTCAAGCATCGTTATCCAGAACGGGCTTTTATTGGCGCTGTAGCCTTCATATGGGATGCATAATAATCACCTCTACCCTGTGGGGGGAGAGACGGAGGAGACGGAGAGCGTAGCCATCAGTGCAGCCGAGGTGATAAACATCTACTATCAATGTCTATCTGCGTCGGCCATCAGCACTCTGGGTGCAATAACAGAATGGGACGCCGCCTCACCTGCTGCGGAGGGGAGGGGGGGGAAAGAAGCCCTCGAGAGCAATAAGAAAGAATGTATCTTGTGTTCCAGCTTGGTAATTACACGCAAAACATATTACGGCAATCATTTCACAAAAGCGTGTCATCTGAATCAGGCAAAGTATATCATCGCCAACACATCAGAGACATTTTCCATAACAGCCCCAAAGCGCTAAGGATATATACAACGGCGTACGTACGGTATGATGCACACTGGAAGACGCAACACTATTTCATATTCCTGAGGGGCAACAGTATGCAAATCCAATTCCTTCCATGTTTGTTTGACAACTTGACTGTTCTAACGACTCTTAAGCCTTTAGCCTTATTTTATACTTCAGCTAATCGAAAATATGCATCACGAGCATTATGACAACTTGTGAAATGTTCTAAAAAATGAAATAGGGACACTGGGGTTAGTTAACACACTCAGTGCCATAGGACGCCTGCCCCTTAACCCATTCTGAACGGGAACCCATTTTGGTGTTATAGCATCAATGTTATGCTTTAGCTATTGAAAAATAGCAGATCTACAAGCTCATAGTGCGCCACCGAGTGGCGCGCTACGAGCTTGTAGGTCTGCTATTTTTGAAAAATCGAAGAACGACTGACATTTTTTAGAATCTGATCTCAGGTCAGAATGGGTTAATCAGACCAGTGTGTGTCCCAGTGGAAACCTCGTATGAATCTGATCTCAGGTCAGAATGGGTTAATCTGCTCAAATCAGTAATGGAGGAAAAGAGTGGAAATATACTACAGCTTATTTCTTGCTCCTGTTATAATTGCAACTGGTCCAAGTCCATCCTAGCAGTCCCAGAGAGAGAGAGAGAGAGAGAGAGAGAGAGAGAGAGAGAGAGAGAGAGAGAGAGAGAGAGAGAGAGAGAGAGAGAGATTGACCTGCCCCCAGACAGGCCCTCATCTCCTTCGTTTAGCCCTTCAAATGACCTTGTCCTTCACACAAGGGCGCACTAAAATTAACTTTCCATTTTCACAACAATACTGTGCGGATTGGATGTCAGCAGGAGGCCATGACAGCTCCAACCCTAAGAATGTGTTTTCTGAATTGATCAGGAAAAAAAAGGGAGGAAAGCTGCTGTCACAAAGCTATATATAATAATATTTAACCCACCGCGGGCAATGTCCTGTTGCTACAGTGCACTGCAGCACTCCACACAGAATGCTTCAGTTTACAACACATGCAATAGCATAAACCTTTTTATTATTATTATTATTATTATTATTTTGGTGGTGGAAAAAGTAATCCGATTTTGTACTAAGGTAGCGTAAAGTGTTAACCTTTTTGGTTAAAAGGTTTAAAGCACTAAAATAGTGAATGTAGTCTTTGTATAATATACCGTAGGGCTTAATTGGTTAAAGTATGTTTTGTAATAATAATCTAAATCTACTGAGTAACTTGTAACCAAACATTTCTAAATAACTGTAGTGGAGTAACAATTAGCCCTACTACAGTTAAGACATCTAAAATGACCAAAACTTTATATTAAAGTAAAGTAAAAAACGTATAACTTCATACCACCAGACTACAGTAATAATCATATTGTTTCCACACAAAATGCTTTAGTTTATAATAATACACGCACTAGCCTGATTTCCACAACATGCACATCATTGCAGCCTGCAGTTCAACACGTGGTTCTGTTTTGGTGAAGCACGTCTGCTTTGTGAGGCCATGAGGCCGAGGACAAGAGAGCGGCACCACATCCAGGGTGTTTACAGAGCGCTCCGGCCTCGCCACATGTGATTACAGTCTGATGTTTAACACGCCAATTAAGGCTTTTATGGAACTCGGGGCCCTTTTTCGGCAGGAGGGCCTGGTATGGCACACTGCTTCAATGCTGGCGGGCTCTGCAGCGCAGAACAACCGCTGTCATTCTATAGTGACTATATGCACCGCCGTAACCGTAACCACACTGGTTCTGTAGCGTCAGAACCACATCCCTGATCGGGCCCTGTACGGTACGCGTGCTGGGACGACTTTCATGGTGCCAATATAACCTGAGGTACAAAAAAGATCCCAACGTTTAATTAAAGGCCAATTTATGCTTTGAGCGTCGATACGATCGTCATTCAGAGTTTTGAGCATTCATAATGTCTGCGACTTGCCAACAGTGTACCCAACAAAATGTAAACAAGGAAATGAATGTAATCTTAGTATGTGACATTTTGTGTAGCGTCTGCAACCTTTCATTTATAATTCTTCTGCAACACCGTCGGCCAAGGTCCTCTGCGACACAGCTTTTGTCTTTTTTTTTTTAAGATTTATTTTGGGGATTTTATGCCTTTATTCATAGGACAGTATAGGGACTGACACGCAGCAAAGGTCATCGGTATTGGGAATTGAACCCGCAACACGCCGGTACCCAGACCTCTACGCCAGCGGCCCGGGCCCAGATCTCTACGCCAGCGGCCCGGGCCAGCTTTTGTCATTTAGGTGCCACTTTTGCCATGCAACGAGCCACTCAACACTTGTTGCTCCGAGCATAAACTGACTTTTAAGAGAGATCACAGTGAATCGATGTGCAGTATTGGAGCAGTTTTGAATGCACTTGAATTGCACAGCAATGTTGAAATGAGCCACTGGGGGGGGGGGGGGGGGGGGTGGGAGGGGGGGGCTTAAGGCTTTGCACAGCAGCAGGTGCATACACAGTATGTGGTCCTGTGTTCCTGGCAGAGGGGACTGTCCAGACCCCAGCGGTCCTCTGTGTCATCTACAGAGTGGGGACCAGTAAGAACACAGGCCTCCAGTCTGCTTCCCTTCACTGGGAGGGTTAATCCCCTATGTGTGGAGGGCCTAGAACACGGGTCAGCAGCACAGTGCACCACAGGAGCACCTCAGACACACAACCACACTATAGCAGGCTGGCACAACCTGGCAACCACACTCTAGCAGGCTGGCACAACCTGGCAACCACACTATAGCAGGCTGGCACAACCTGGCAAGGACGCCCCACAATGATACTGTATGTACAGTATTTGGCCATGAGGCCATGGACCCCCATATGAAAACATTTTTCATAAAATTGGCTTTGAAAGTTCCCTTGAGAAGTTTCAAAAGGATCATCTTTGATGTACAATCCAACACCTGCACATTGTTTGGATAATGTACTAGCCTACTGTATGTTCATGCCTATATATTTATTATTATAATCGGCTCAGATCGTGTAGATTGTGTATATGGTGTATTTTGCCCTGCTACTAAAAAGTAGTAAAAAGGACAGGTGACTTGTTGTATTTATGCATATGTACTTTAAGGTGTATTAGGGATGTTGTATTTGCTGGTTCAAAATGTAACATTGACGATGTGGTATTGAAGTGTAATTTTTATCTCTGCCTCTTGGCCAGTTCCCACGTGTAAAAGAGACGCAGTCTCAATGTGATTTTACTGGTTAAATAAAAGGTTAAATAAATATGAAAACATAATTTATTAGAAAAAAATACAGACTCTAGTCTGTATAGACTATTAAAAATAGCATTTAAGTGGTTAAACGTATTGTGATGCTATATTAACTATATTAAAGTACGGGTCAATTTGAGAGTTATACCTCACAGCCTCAATATTGAGTAGGAAGTGCAAAAATCTATATTTGAAAATCAACTCTAAAATATTCAACTGTGAATCTCTCGGACATGTTCAAGGGATTCAATGAACTGAAAGTGTTGCCCTGCTGCTTTTAAATGTCTCAAATGAACAGTGTGCCTTGGATCTTAAGTTCTCTGCATTTGTTTTTCTATACAAAGGAAATGTGCACCAGATTCTTGTTTAGACATAATTGTGGACCCACGAAGCAATCCAATATATTTGAATGTGATTCCAGTAATTTTACTCCATTAATATTAGAGGTCCTGTGCATGAATGATATCCAGGTTATGTTCAAAATGTTTTGCTTTTTTTCCCCAGTATTCTTTAATGTATGTGGTGAGATTATTCAATAATAGTATTTTGGGATAATTCAGATAATTTCATATATATATTTTTTTTACTAAACACACCCTTGAAGTATTCATAGGGATTATATTTGAAAACTATATTTCATTTAACCCCAATATAACCTGTAATTCCATACCCTTAAAAAGAAAATACCAGGAAAAGGCCAAACAAATATAATTTCCCTGTTATGTTGGCTAGCCATTTTGTTTAAATACCACCACAGGTGCGATCAGATCGGGGAACATTTATGGTTTGAAGTCTTCGTTGCAGTGGAATATTCATCCTGACATTTATATAAACCACAGCATCTTTATGAGCCCATCCTAAACTTGGGGCTTGAGGGACTACATATACGGCTCCTGTCGGGCAGAAACCTCACATCTCCATAACGGGATTTCAAATGTTTATGTTTTTTTTGGGGGTAATTTTGTGTCACACAAAAATAGCCTAACTACAAGTTCATGTTGTGAGCTTGTAGATTTGCTATTTTATAAAATAAGCAAGCAAACAAACAAATAAGTGAAAGTGGTTACGAGTTTTATAAAATATTAAACCATTGAAAAGTATTAACAAGAGCTTTTGACTAAATAATAATATCTGCATTGGATCCATTGGAACACATTCTTTTTTCCCCCCCCCCATTTCCTGAAAAGTAACAGTTTTGAACATAGGAGGTTTCCACCCGACCGACACTGTGTATATTTCTCTCCACCACATACAGTGACAGAGTGGGAGGCCAAGGTGTTTTGCACCAGGGGCACGAGGCAGGTGAAGACAGCGGGCTTTTTGCTTAGTGGAGCTGGTGTGTCTGTGCAGCTCGCTCGCAGGCCGAGAGACAATCACCCCCTCTCTGCTCCTCCTCTTACACTGGTCTGTTATCAGCACAGATGATGTTGGGAGATACACCAGTGTGTGTGTGTGTGTGTGTGTGTGTGTGTGTGTGCGTGCGTGCCTATGTTCATGTCCGTGTTCGCACGCACGTGTGTGTGTATGCAAGGCATCTGCACGCGTGTATGAATGCCTGCCTGTCTGTCTGTCTGCATGCGTGCGTATTGCGTGTAACAAGCAGTCTGGATGTTGTGTTTTCGGAGGACCCCGAGGCATTTGTGCAACAGATCACAGTGGCCCAGCCCTGCTGTTTCCTTCTCCTCTCTCTCTGGCTCCAACCCACCAGACCTCTACTGTCAGAAGCCAACTGTCCAAAACAATGAATGCACACACCAACAGCTCTCCATACTACAAAAGCAACATCAAGAACCTGCCGTGGCTCTGATTCACATCTGTTGGCAGGAAAGGTTAACCCATTCTGAACGGGAACCCATGTTGGTGTTAGCATCACGTTATGCTTTAGCTATTGAAAAATAGCAGATCTACAAGCTCATAGCGCGCCACCGAGTGGCGCGCTACGAGCTTGTAGGTCTGCTATTTTTGAAAAATCGAAGAACGACTGACATTTTTAGAATCTGATCTCAGGTCAGAATGGGTTCATCAGACCAGTGTATGTCCAGTGGAAACCTCCTGTGAATCTGATCTCAGGTCAGAATGGGTTAACAGTTTGCCGGCGCTACGCCGTATATATAGCCTGGTTCCTTGTGTAGGTTGTAATTGTTGCACGTCGGGACAGACGGCAGACGCATGTGCAGCTTTTTGCCTTTATTTGCTATCAAGGTACAGTATAGTCAATCCTGAGTGCAAATTTAACTCTGAGAACGTATAAACTATTTATAATACCCTCAGTTAAATTAACACCAATTAATTTACTGCAGGTGCACTTATTTCTTTTTCTTTTTGAGAAATTAAACTGAATTGTTACTATAGCTACATATATAATTTAAAGGTAGAAATCATAGTGGACAAAGAATTTGTGGAATCATTTCCCAATCCAATCCATTAATTCATAATAGCACTTTCTTTTTTTTTTAATCTAAAAATACGTGCTGCACAAACACTATGTAAAGTAAATGCTATGCTAAGAAACATAAAACAAAACCGAAATAATAAACACATAATAAAATAAAATAAACATAAATCACTATAAAATAGTGCGCCACTGTGACCACAAAACGCTCAAGCTGGAGGCATGAAAGTGAAAGTGAAGGCGAGATTTAAATGTTTAAATGTTAAACGGTGGGATTTCTAATAAATCCCTCCTCCTCACACATCATAAATCCCAATGAAAACAGGGAAGGAAGGAGAGCACATGAAGACAGACGACGTGCGTCAAGCCACCGTCGCTCATCTTCATCTCAGGTGACACCGCTACGCGCAGAGCTGCCACGGAAGTGGAATTAAAACTATTAACGTTTCTCATCTTCCAGAGAACTTCGTTCCAGTCTCCATTCATATTGTTGCCATTTGAAGGAGGACACCCATATGAAGGACATGAACTACTGTATATGGACTTGACCTGAGATCAGATTCCAAAAAATGTCTTCTACATCCTGACAGTTTTCTGAAAAAGCTATGTTTCTATGTCAGTCGTTCTTCGATTTTTCCAAAATACCAGACCTACAAGCTCATAGCGCGCCACTCGGTGGCGCGCTATGAGCTTGTAGATCTGCTATTTTTAAATAGCTAAAGCATAACATAACGCTAACACCAAAAGGGGTTCCCGATCCAAAATGGGTTAAAGGAGCCCATTCTCAACAATATCATCATATAATTGATCTTATATAGGGCTCAGAATAAGGTATACTCGCTCTGCATCTCATTGGTGGGATATATGGACAGTTCCAGAGACCACCGATGATGTCACTGGTAGGCAGTTTTCTGAAGTGTCCACAGCCCTCAGAAATGGTGGCCATCTTATAATGAGCATTAGCGAAGACTGTGAAGTGGTCCTTTGACAGACGGATGAAAAGTGTACACCCCCCCCCCCCCCCCCACTGAGCCCACTGACAACAGGATGATCAGACACAATTATAATGAAAGCTAATAATGCCACACACACACACACCATGTCTCTCCCTACCCTCTCCTCCTAGTTCCATTTGGGTCTGGTCTTTTAGGCCACCATGGGGAGCATGCCGGTTCCCCAGATATATTTTTTTAAATGGCTTTCTTTGTGCGTGTCTGTTAGATCTTATGAACAGCATGTATTGGCCTCATGGATCAGCTGTGGGCCCGTTTGAAAATATCACCCTCGCCATGTCAAGTGATTTTAACGATCAATTAATCAAGTGTGTTCTGGCTGGGATCAATGGAACCAACATAGTATACTTTTAAAGGCCTATTCATAGTCTGGATTTTCGGTGGTGAGGTGACCACCGCTCCGGTGGTGAGCTTGTAGGTCTGCTATTTTTTTTTAAATCGTAAAAATGTGTGGCGCAAATCTTTGAATATATATTCTTTCAAAGTGAATGTTTTTAACTCCGGTCTAAATGGGTTAAGAAGTACTTCTCCCCGTGTATCCCTCCCTTGGCAGCGGTGGCCGAGCGGTTTGCGGAGCGGCCTTGATATCGGAAGGTCGCTATAGTTCGTATCCCCGGACCGGCACGTTAAAATGACCACCGCTGAAGTGCCCTTGGACAAGGCATTGAACCCCTACCATGAAATGTTCTATGAGCAGGGCCTGGCTGTAAACAAGTATCTGATGCTTAGTCCAGTTACCCTGGGTAAACATAGTACCTTTCCTTTCCTTTCCCTCCATCTCTGTATCCCTCCCTCCATCTCTCTGTCATTATGTTGTGTCCTTCCTCCTCTCATTCATCTCTCTGCCATCTCTGGATCTGCCGGCCGCGGCGGCCATCGCTCTCCCGGGTGTGGCGGGAGTGTGAGGATAATAAGACATTCTGACCCGAGATCAGATTCTGAAAAAAATGTGTCTTCTACATCCTGACAGTTTTCTGAAAAAGCTATGTTTCTACAGTATGTCAGTCGTTCTTCGATTTTTCAAAAACAGCAGACCTACAAGCTAGTGGCGCGCTATACGTAGCTTGTAGATCTGCTATTTTTCCAATAGCTAAATTATAACAATGTTTAAAAAAACCAAAAGGGGTTCCTGCCCAAAATGGGATAAGACACAAAGCCAAGCACATTTAGTGGAGAAACACAAAGGTGTCGACACGAGGCAGAATGGAAACGCCACTCGGAGGTAACCTTTAAGCCACGCGGTCATTAACACCGCCATTAGAAGACCAAAGACAGCAGCAGGATTGTTGCAAAAAGGCCTCTTTATTTTCCTTTAAAACAACAATCAGTCATCATCCTCACAGCGTACCAGCTGTCGGGACTCTCAGGGCATCGAAAATGACCAGCTTGAATGCGTTTAAAATGCAGGCGCTGACATGGTGGATTAAACTATACACGTGAGGAAAAGGAGAAAGAATTCTGAATCTGAAATATGGACCTTCAAACATCTCCCCCTCATAGAACATGCAGGCTTTAATATTGTTGAATGTACTAATTCACACAGTAGTGAATAAAATAAAATAAACAAGGCAATGTATGCAATCCAAACAACTTACTGTCTTTTTCTCCTTGCCTGGATCCCTGCTCCGGGAGCTTAAGTTAGGGCTCATTTTGAACTTTTCAGTGTTTGCCTCCAATATGAAGGTTACAATGATGAGCACACATTTTCCACAATGATGACGACCTTAAAGGTCTTTCACGGTGAAAACTATTTAAATTAGATACATGTATTCTTTTTTCTCCTCCCCTACACAAGGCTATTTGAAATTCACCTATTAACTGTACTTCAAATGATACAGCTGTTTCATAATTCATGTGGCAAAATCAAAAAGACAAGGAGTTATTAACACCTTTACCGTGTGTAATGGAAAAAGTGATTTGCTAGAGGTCTGAAAATAGGTCCTCTTTTCCTACCTATAATTATACCTTTGAAGCATATTATCTTACAGGTACGGTTTCAAACATGTCTCCTCTACAGTGCTAACAAGGCCTGCTGAAATACCAAAGGAGTCAGGCAGAAGCCTTAATTACATGGGTGCATACATTACTGCATATCAACCCCTGCTGCTCCAATATTAATTATACTGTAGTGTAGACATTTTTTCCCCCTCCAATTTTCTCCAGGCTTCGCCCATTACAAAGTTTACTTTCCCTCACTTACATGTTGAAGCATGCGTTGAATATTCATAATTCCTCCAATTAAAGGCAAAAGTATTAGACAATGCATGGCTAAAATAATTTGAAACTATACAACAATAAATGACAGCTTCCAAAATGTGCATACCATGAATAATAATGAGCCATTATTCAGTTTGCCTGATAATTGCACTTAAAATAAATGTGGTAGAGGGAAAAATGCTGCGTTAAAATGAATATGACATACTGTATGAATTTCTTCAGACACATTGAGCATGTGTTTAATATAAGTTTAATGGTTGACACCCATTTCCTATTCATGGGGAAACTGTAACAGATACTGTCATTATTGGCAGAGACTCGGAACGCAAACCCAGAAGCAATACTGGGCTGGCTACCACTCTGTGGAACACATACCCAGCCCTGGTGATCCAACACTGGGCTGGCTACCACTCTGTGGAACACGTACCCAGCCCTGGTGATCCAACACTGGGCTGGCTACCACTCTGTGGAACACGTACCCAGCCCCGGTGATCCAACACTGGGCTGGCTACCACTCTGTGGAACACGTTCCCAGCCCTGGTGATCCAACACTGGGCTGGCTACCACTCTGTGGAACACATACCCAGCCCTGGTGATCCAACACTGGGCTGGCTACCACTCTGTGGAACACGTACCCAGCCATGGTGATCCAACACTGGGCTGGCTACCACTCTGTGGAACACGTACCCAGCCCTGGTGATCCAACACTGGGCTATAGCTACCACTCTGTGGAACACGTTCCCAGCCCTGGTGATCCAACACTGGGCTGGCTACCACTCTGTGGAACACGTACCCAGCCCTGGTGATCCAACACTGGGCTGGCTACCACTCTGTGGAACACGTACCCAGCCCTGGTGATCCAACACTGGGCTGGCTACCACTCTGTGGAACACGTTCCCAGCCCTGGTGATCCAACACTGGGCTATAGCTACCACTCTGTGGAACACGTACCCAGCCCTAGTGATCCAACACTGGGCTGGCTACCACTCTGTGGAACACGTTCCCAGCCCTGGTGATCCAACACTGGGCTGGCTACCACTCTGTGGAACACGTACCCAGCCCTGGTGATCCAACACTGGGCTGGCTACCACTCTGTGGAACACGTACCCAGCCATGGTGATCCAACACTGGGCTGGCTACCACTCTGTGGGACACGTACCCAGCCCCGGTGATCCAACACTGGGCTGGCTACCACTCTGTGGAACACGTACCCAGCCATGGTGATCCAACACTGGGCTGGCTACCACTCTGTGGGACACGTACCCAGCCATGGTGATCCAACACTGGGCTGGCTACCACTCTGTGGGACACGTACCCAGCCATGGTGATCCAACACTGGGCTGGCTACCACTCTGTGGGACACGTACCCAGCCATGGTGATCCAACACTGGGCTGGCTACCACTCTGTGGGACACGTACCCAGCCATGGTGATCCAACACTGGGCTGGCTACCACTCTGTGGGACACGTACCCAGCCATGGTGATCCAACACTGGGCTGGCTACCACTCTGTGGAACACATACCCAGCCCTGGTGATCCAACACTGGGCTGGCTACCACTCTGTGGGACACGTACCCAGCCATGGTGATCCAACACTGGGCTGGCTACCACTCTGTGGGACACGTACCCAGCCATGGTGATCCAACACTGGGCTGGCTACCACTCTGTGGGACACGTACCCAGCCATGGTGATCCAACACTGGGCTGGCTACCACTCTGTGGGACACGTACCCAGCCATGGTGATCCAACACTGGGCTGGCTACCACTCTGTGGGACACGTACCCAGCCATGGTGATCCAACACTGGGCTGGCTACCACTCTGTGGGACACGTACCCAGCCATGGTGATCCAACACTGGGCTGGCTACCACTCTGTGGGACACGTACCCAGCCATGGTGATCCAACACTGGGCTGGCTACCACTCTGTGGGACACGTACCCAGCCATGGTGATCCAACACTGGGCTGGCTACCACTCTGTGGGACACGTACCCAGCCATGGTGATCCAACACTGGGCTGGCTACCACTCTGTGGAACACGTACCCAGCCATGGTGATCCAACACTGGGCTGGCTACCACTCTGTGGGACACGTACCCAGCCCTGGTGATCCAAAGAACAGTGTGACGCGGCCATGTACAGAGCTGGAAAAAGTACTCAACCGCAGCACTTGAGTGAAAGTATAGACGGACAAATATTACTCAGTGAAAGTTGCTGAAATGAGTGCTTGACTTTAAAGTACTGCAGTGCTTGCTTTATTCAAAAGTATGCAAAAGTGGGGCGCCCGCTGGCCTAGCGGTCCAGGCGCATACCACATAGGCACATGTCTGACGGCGTGTTGCAGGTTCGAGTCCCGATCCAGACGACCTTTGCTGTGTGTCTCTGTCTCCTATCAATAAAGGACATGTCTCCCTGTTTCTTATCCATCTTCACTATATGTCCTATCAATAAAGGCAGAAAAGCCCACAAAGATCGTTAAAAAAGTATGCAAAAGCACAGCACATGCTTCAATATAGAAAAGTACAAATTACAAGGTATATTTCTATTTTAATATTAATGCATTGCTCTATTAAAAAAAATCCCAGAACATTTCAATAAAACAAACTCAGTGAAAATAGCAGATCTACAATCTCACAACGCATTGCATCGTGACATGTACTGTAGTCTGTAGTGAGCCTATTATTTTCACTATTTAAAATAGGCTCAAGTGTTTCATTTATATAATGTACTTTTTCCTATCTTTTCAGTAGTCTATGACTTGGTGCATTTTATAACCTCCATTACCAATTGTAATTTTTACTAAATACTTCATTCCTTATGAATGGGCAGTCTGGTAGAAAAAGACTGACGTGTGGAGAATAACAATCAAATACAATGAAGAAGCAACACAATATGAACGTGAAGAGAGAGTGGTGGACAAAGTACTCAGCCTCAGTACTTGAGTCAAAGTCTCTAGATAGTCCTGGTTAAAATATCACTGAACTGCAAGTACAAGTTCATCTGTAAAATGTGTACTTAAATTAAAGTACTTGAGTATTTACGTTCTTTTTTTAATATCCAATCATTTCTGTATTTAAATGTATATACATTTCCCCCCACCCCAAAATTCCAGAAATAAGTACAATCTCACAAAGCTGCAGATCAGCCATTTTCAATATATTTGAAATAGGGGCTTAAGTGGTTCACAATGTAGGCCTACTTCCTAAAAATGTATAGTGGAGTACAATATTTGTACTCCACTAGTAAAGTACAGACACTATAAGATGTATACTTAAGTACACAAGTAGATGTACTTTCTAGATGTACTTTGTTATCGTCCACCACACCTAAACATCCAGAGTAAATATGGTCAAAGTCAATCTGGGCTCAGGTGGTGCATGCCGATGCTCCCCCTCTCTGATACCGCATAGGGTCACAGTCTGTGTGCTAAAGCTAAAGCGTGGCGTGGACCAGAGTAGATCCAGCCTGGGAGTTGGTTGAAGGGTGGGGTGCGTGGGGGGAGTTGGGGGGGGTCCAGGATGGGGCGAGGGGATTCTTTGAAGTCTGGATTCCAATTAAACCCCTGACTGAGTTCTAAGCGCACAAGAAAAATGACTGAGGTACATGACATGGCCAGGTCCCCTCGTCCAGCCAAGCCTTTCCATTTTAGCCCCTTTGTCTCCCTGCAGCTCCTAATATTTATGATCACCCCTCCTGACATACACCCCCCCCACCCCACCCCACCCCCCACTCCACATACACACACACACACACACACACACACCAGCCCCCCCGAAGAGGGAGAAAAAAGAAACCTGACAGGACTTTAAAACAAGGCTGGTAGTGTGGAGAGCTAGACTCAGACCCTGAGGTTTCAACTCTCTCAATCCTCTATTCAACAACAGAGAATATCTGAGCAACACCCAGACTGGCAGCACGAGGAGGACGCGGGAGATGAAGGAGGAGGAGGAAAAAAAAAACACAAGACAAAGAAGTGCAGGAACAAGAAGTGTGGAAAGTGGAACGAGAAAAAGTGAAGAAAAAGAGGAAGAATACTGTACCAAACACGAATATAAAAATGTGCAGTATACAACAAACGACTAGCTTGGCACATTTAAAATGATATTAGAGAATATCACACTGTGTGTACTACAGTGTGCAAACATGATAGATATAACCAGACGACATCATGCATTACGTACTAGACAGGCGACTCACAGACCCTTCAGATGCTGATGGCTTTCAATCCCTTGTTGCCAAACGGAGATGTTTTTTATTGTTACCCCAATTCTATTATGCACGAGTTTTTGCCAGCAGTGCTTTTCATGCATCTAATTACACAACCAAACTGGGCACAAGAAGATTTCAAAGTAAAAAATAAAAAACTCAAAAGAAAAGAGAAAAAAAAAGAAAAGTAATATAATCAAGTCTCTCTTAACCCATTCTGAACGGGAACCCGTTTTGGTGTTAGCATCATGTTATGCTTTAGCTATTGAAAAATAGCAGATCTACAAGCTCATAGCGCGCCACCGAGTGGCGCGCTATGAGCTTGTAGGTCTGCTATTTTTGAAAAATCGAAGAACGACTGACATTTTTTAGAATCTGATCTCAGGTCAGAATGGGTTAATCAGACCAGTGTGTGTCCAGTGGAAACCTCGTATGAATCTGATCACAGGTCAGAATGGGTTAAAGAGAGGTAGACTTATCTATTAGAATGCACATGTTCTGGTTGAATAAAGAAGCAAATTTACTGTCAGAAAAGAAAGTGAAATGTACAGTATACGCTTATTCCAGCCAAAGTGTAAACCAGCTCTGTCTTTTGACGAGTATTTACTGGCAAAAGTAGCACATTGATGAAAGATTATGATTTCTTACAAAGCAGTACAACTAGTGGTAATTTGCAGTAATCCCGGCCTCAGTTCATTGTAAGGACTAGGTCAGTGGTTTTCAAACTTTGTATCCATGTACACCAGTGAGCCAGTCACAAATAGCTGAACTATACAAGCTCACAATACAGTACATGTGTAGAATAGGAATATATATATATTTGTTTGCAGATTGCAGTGCAAGTCACCAAGCTGCTCATCGGGAGCAGTTAGGGGTTCAGTGTCTTGCTCAAGGACACTTCGACATTTAGGCAGGAATCAAACCTAGAACCTTTGGTTTCCAAGACGGCCGATCTATACCTCCTGAGCCACTGCCAGTCCTGCCACATATATATATATATATATTTTTTTTTAATATATATATTTTTATCCCACAATTTTGTAACCCATTTTTCACCCCTGTGTCAATCATCTAATGTGATCCTGGGCTCTACACACCCTCCACCAACCTATAGTCCCCATATATTATGGGGGACAAGGGGAGACCAACCTAGTCCCCATATATGGGGGACAAGGGGAGACCAACCTAGTCCCCATATATGGGGGACATGGGGAGACCAACCTAGTCCCCATATATGGGGGACATGGGGAGACCAACCTAGCCCCCATATATGGGGGACATGGGGAGACCAACCTAGTCCCCATATATGGGGGACATGGGGAGACCAACCTAGTCCCCATATATGGGGGACAAGGGGAGACCAACCTAGTCCCCATATATGGGGGACAAGGGGAGACCAACCTAGTCCCCATATATGGGGGACATGGGGAGACCAACCTAGTCCCCATATATGGGGGACATGGGGAGACCAACCTAGTCCCCATATATGGGGGACAAGGGGAGACTAACCTAGTCCCCATATATGGGGGACATGGGGAGACCAACCTAGTCCCCATATATGGGGGACATGGGGAGAGCAACGGACTTGAACTCATGCTTCCTTCATGCCTGAGTGTCCAAGTTGCTCCTTTACACCTGACAGGGGGGAGTTTCCCTGGTTGGACGTAGCGCGTGGAAGGAACACGTTATTCCAACCAGTTCCTTTCCCCTCCATCAGACGCCCCTGCTGGCCAGGGGGAAGCAGTTTAGAGACCAGGACTTTTTTTTAAAATCACCTATAATGACATACGGATGCTTATCGAGGGGATGCCGAAGCTGAAAGTGGTTACACAATAATTAGGGTATAGAAGTTGGCTCTCTATTGCGAGCCGACGGTACACAAAGTGCAGATACAGTATAGTAAATAAACAAATATAATATTCATAGCTTTTTCTATAGTTGTATGTATTGCAATAATACCAATACCAATACCAATACCACCAGTAAGACACGCAAACGCGGGAAGCGAACGCAGCTCGTACATATTTGGGCTTTTTTAAGATTTATTTTTAAGTTAAGTTATTTTTAAGTTAAGTTTTTAACTTAGCCATAACCATATAAGGAGTCCCCAAAGCAGCTATACGTCCAAATATGGAGTGTGTTGCATCAATCACAAACAAATCACTCAGCTCCATATATGGGCACAAAAGCGGGACAGACAGACACACACACACCACACACACACACACACACACACACACACACACACACACACACAGAGACATGATCTGCTAGGTCTCATAGTAAGTGCTCACTGCGTTCGCAATCACTGCGTTCGCAAATACCAATACCAATACTAATACTAAATCTAATACTAATAATAATGGCTGTGACAAAAATCCCATTCCTTGTCTCACGGCACACCAGTGTGTCTCAGCACAGCGTTTAGGAACCAATGGGCTCTGTATCTGAACGGGGGGGGGCCTAGCTGGCACCGCGGTGGTAATTCACCACAGAAAGCATTCGGCACACCTTTACAAAACCTAGTATCTGGGCTGCTTCTTCGCCGTTTTGTTTTCTCTTGAAATCCTGATGGTGGAAACATCGTAGGAGCACCTTTAGCTGGGGGACATGTTTTTGTTGAAAGGGAATTGAGAGAAACGCTGGATTTCAGAGATATCAGTCCTGCAGCAAGGCAACCGCAGGCAATACATACCTGGCTGACACTATGCCGAAAAACATACTTCATTCTTTTCTGTTTTTTTTTATTCCAGCACCGTTGCAGTTTGCACATGAATTCCATTCACTCACACACACTCGGAAAAATACACAGTAGGTAACAATACATACTCCATAATTCATTCAGAAATGAATTTCATTTCCTCTTCTCTCTCTCTCTCTCTCTCTCTTAAATATGCACCCTCACCCTCTACCACACAAACACTCAAATACAAGCATTCAAAATACAAAAACTACATTCATGTATTGTTCCCATTCCAGCTGCTAAGACAAACACATAACGATGCACACACACACACTACACTCACTAAACACACAGACACACTCCAGAATAAAATATTGAAAGTGTCACCAACACCTGGTCAAATGCTCACATGATTCCCAAAGGAACTCCTTTGAACACTCCCAGAGGGAGACGGGAAAATGGAGCCAGTGGTGTTTTAACCAAGGTAAAAAATAAAAGGGGGTTATTATGATGTCTGTTCCTTCCAGAGAAGGAGCTGGAGACGGGGCAATACAGGAAGGGGTTAAGGTACGGAGCCAGCAACCTTTTATCACGCTGGTGGAAGACAGGTAGTTGGTAGGCACAGAACGGTAAATAATATTATTATCTCAAGATGATAGGTGACAAACAAAAGCTTTTCTCTCATTCCCACTTTTTAAACTTGCAAAATTTCACGTATATGTTGATATATATATATGTGTGTGTGTGTGTGTGTGTGTGTGTGTGTGTGTGTGTGTGTGTGTGTGTGTGTGTGTGTGTGTGTGTGTGTGTGTGTGTGTGTGTGTGTGTGTGTGTATCCTTCATCACCAAGTCAGCTTCCTGAAGGCTCAGCAACCCTCAAAAACAGTTTAAACTCGTTTGTGGAATATAAAAGAATAAATCATGATAATAATCATTTAAATAGCCATTATGTGCATCAGTCCTTTATTTATGGGAATGAGACAAATAGGACAAATCACTGCAGAGAGGACTGCAAAGAACAAACAAACACCCTGACGGACAACGCTAGCACATTATATGGCCCCGCCGTGCACTCTGCCAGAAAGTTGTTCTGACTTCGATATTTAGAGACAAATGAGGCCCCGATTGTGGATTTCTCACAAAGCCGTTCCTTGCTCTCGCACGCTGCGATGTGGCTTTGCAGTGCTTTTAAAAAAAAATAATAGCCGATTTTCAGATTCTATAACTGAACACCCTTACCCAGACATCCGAACTCAAACACCCCTCTCTCTCTCTCTCTCTCTCTCTCTCTCTCTCTCTGTCAGAGGCACACAGCACTCGGCCTCTGCTCCCTGTCGGGGAGCAGTCTGTCACCGCGCCTGTGGGAGCCAGATAACCCTTTGATGGAGAGGAGCGCTGCTTATTGTTGTCTGTACCCTCCACCTTCCTTCCAACACATATGAAGATTTATGGAAGGAGAGGCTGTGAGCAGCAGGGGCCTGGGGGGGGGGCTGCGCTAACATGGCAGGCCCCAGTGGCAACAGGAAGTGCAAGGGGTGGAGGGAGACGCGCCAGGGGGGCAACGGTGGACCCTCTGACCTGCCTCTCTGCCCAGTCTGTGGAAGGACACGCTGACCAGGAGGAACTGGCACACACATGATGCATTGTAAAAACACCTCGGTGGAACCATAAGGGTCCATTTGTACACTCTTGAGTTATTTTAACATTGGTGATTTCACTGTGAACAAGCGTTCCATGTTTTGGGCAGCGGTTTGCCGAACGGTTTGCGGAGCGGTCTTGATATCGGAAGGTCGCTATAGTTGGTATCCCCGGACCGGCACGTTAAAATTACCACTGCTGAAGTGCCCTAGGACAAGGCATTGAACCCCTACCATGAAATGTTCTATGAGCAGGGCCTGGCTGTAAACAAGTTCTTGAGCTTAGTCCACTTACCCTGGGCTTACGAGTGCATTCTTAGCTCTTCCCAGAGATAAATTAATTCTTAGGAATTTGGTACTATGAATGACCATTTGGTAAAATGTTGACCTGCTCAAACTGATGAATGACAGATGAGTGGCCCGTTTTGAGTACCATGATTCAAGAAAGCTACATCATGCTGGGGAAACTATCCAAGTACCTCCATACCACAGGGTGGTAACCCTAACCCTAACCCTACCACAACTATCACACTGTTAGGGAAACTATCCAAGTATCTCCATACCACAGGGTGGTAACCCTAACCCTACCCCTAGCGTACCACAACTATCACACTGTTAGGGAAACTATCCAAGTACCTCCATACCACAGGGTGGTAACCCTAACCCTAACCCTACCACAACTATCACACTGTTAGGGAAACTATCCAAGTACCTCCATACCACAGGGTGGTAACCCTAACCCTAACCCTACCACAACTATCACACTGTTAGGGAAACTATCCAAGTACCTCCATACCACAGGGTGGTAACCCTAACCCTAACCCTACCACAACTATCACACTGTTAGGGAAACTATCCAAGTACCTCCATACCACAGGGGGGTTACCCCTAACCCTAACCCTACCCTAACTCTACCACAACTATCACACTGTTATCTTCTCCCTTCTGGCTCCAAAACTATGGAATGAACTTCCAACTTTGCAAACAGAATTGTAGAATCACTCCCAATGTTCCGCCATAGTCTGAAAACTCATAACACGAACTACTAAAATGATGTATGTACTTTATTTTATGTAGACATATAGCACTCTATATAAGGGGGCGGGACTGCGGCGCTCTATAAGGTCTACTCATAGCTTTACTGTACAGATGCTAGGTTCTTAGCTTCCTCATGATCTTTTATGACACATTTCTATGTTTAGTTTTTTTTTAGTTTTTAAGATATTTCATGTAAATATGAAATAAATGCCCAAACATGTAGCTATAGGTGTAATGTTAGAGACCACAGAAGTGAACCTTTCAAGCCTGTTTTCTCTACTCGCTGTTTTCTGCAAGACATTTACTCTATAAGACATATCTCCAAAACTGGTGGGTCAAACTGAACAACCAATCAATGTCAATTTGAAGCTATGATTCCCTGCTTTCATATGACATGAAAAAACGAAATTAAAAAAAAATCCAATGGCAGTCCCTCAGTCAAATATAGTCACATATGCAATGAATGAGTGAGTGACATTTGTGTGTAGGTGTGCACGCAGGCTCCACTTAATTGATCAGTGAACTTAAACTTGGTTACATCAGGATAAGGTCAAGTGATTAACAAAACTACAGTATTAAATCAAATGCCACGTACAGGAATCTTCATATACATTCAGTTTAGGTAAAGACAGGAGGTAAAGACAGAGAGAGACCTACAGTGTGTGTGTATATATATATATATATATATATATATATATATATATATATATATATATATATATATATATAGAGAGAGAGAGAGAGGGGAAGAAACAGTGAGAGAGAGAGAGAGAGAGAGAGAGAGAGAGAGAGAGCGATAGAGAGAGCGATAGAGAGAGAGATAGAGTGAGACAGTGAGAGAGAGGAAGAAACAGTGAGAGAGAGAGAGAGAGAGAGAGAGAGAGAGAGAGAGAGAGAGAGAGAGAGAGAGAGAGAGAGAGAGAGAGAGAGAGAGAGGGAGAGAGAGAGAGAGAGAGAGAGTGCGATAGAGAGAGAAGGAGAGAGAGAAGGGGAGAGAGAGAGATAGAGTGAGACAGTGAGAGAGAGGAAGTAACAGTGAGAGAGAGAGAGAGAGAGAGAGAGAGCATCAGTGACTCCTAGTGCCCTCTCCTGCTCGTAAGCTGTATGATACCGTTATAATATGGCTGGGTAATTAACTGAAAATATATCCATATCAATAACCCACTTAACTGACTCATGTAGGTAAATTGAATAATTGAGTTGAACATTTAATTTTTTAATATTTTTTTCATATTCGACTAAGTCTGATTAACGACTTAGGCCCTGCATTGTTGTACAGTACTTAGCTGTACAATATGGTGGCATGCAAATAATAGTGAAAATGTACAAGCTCACAATGCGTTGCTGCCACTTTCAATTTAAAAATGAATGAATCATTAATTAATCAAAATCGAGGCAAAAGTTTTAAAGTGAAAATTGATTTGAAGTCATATCGCTCAGCCCTATAGGATTTTACTTAGCATATACTGTATATAGGACCTTAACACTGTAACACCTGTCCCAGTCTTATGTATTCATTTACATTAACTTGATGCAGTATAATTAGGCCAAATAATGAGGCGTTGAGAGATAGTGCTGATGATAAAGAAGAGTGCAGACAAACCACATCGCAAATTATAATAATAATAATAATAACAACAAGCTTAAGATGTTGTTTTTCAGTCAACAACAGAAATACAGGCTGTCGACTCGTGTGTGTGTGTGTGTGTGCGTGTGCGTGTGCGTGTGTGTGTGTGTGTGTGTGTGTGTACACGCGTGTGCGTGCGTGTGTAAACAGCTACTGGATCTCACATGGCTCTCGGATCTGAACACTGTTTGATAAAAACACGGACAGATGTCAAGATGTCATGTAAAACAACTGGAACGGACTCATTAGAGGCATATTATTCATACTATGTCTACTGTATGTTTTCTGGTAATCTAAAGAAGAAGAATGTCTTCATTCTGACATGCACATTTAGCATATGCATATAAAAGGTATAGCAGGTACTGTAATACTATTCAGTTGATATTATACCTGACTGTGTAGATATAGATATTCTATATATAGATAAAGAAGGACTACAACAGCAACACACTCTCCCAGACATGGACCTTGACCATTAACCTAAAGAAAACTAAAGTTATGATATTCCAAAAAAAAGATCTAGTCCCCAACACCAACAATTTGTACTACCGTAAATACAACCACACTCGAACATGCAAAGAACTAAACCCATCTCAGCCGAAACATCAGCAGCACAGGTAACTTCAGACAGGCTGTAAACGACCTGAGGGACAAGAGGCAAGGAGAGCTTTCTGTGCCATCAAAAGAAACATTAAGTTAAACATCCCAATACAAACCTGGCTAAAGACACTAGACTCTGTTATATAACCTATGGTTGTGAAGCCTGGGGCCCACTTGATGATCAAGAACCGGTAAAATGGGATAAACAAAAAAGACTCTGCATGCAGAGTTCTGCAAATCCGGTCTCCGCATCCAAAGGAAAACACCAAATAACGCATGCAGAGCAGAATTAGGACGATACCCACTAATTATCAAAACCCAAAAGAGAGAAATAAGAAATTCT